>NW_019416966.1:158961-172460 GCF_000390285.2 Anoplophora glabripennis | reverse complement strand
AAAAGGCGTGTTATTGTTATACAAAATATTTCACTTGAAAAGGTTTGTTTTTCGTTGTTGCATTTTTCGTTCATAATTTTGACTAAAATTTAGGTTGACCATGCAAAGACCGAACTGACAGAAATAGATAGAACGAAAGAGGTAGAAAAGGAAACAGAAATAAACGACGAAGAATTAAAAACTGTTAATTGTAATACATTCTACCAAAAAAGGTCTATGTCCCAGAAAAACAAATGCTTAAAGAAACGAAAGCTGTTTTAAATAGAAATCTAAATATTTGTATTTAAATTTGATTTATTTTATTTTTACTGCTGCACTTATATGAATGTTACCTACTTATATGAATAAAAATTTTAATTTTTTGCATAAAAACTGACAAATATTATTTTTTAATCATTGAATTGCAGGACTTTTTAATCATTGAATTGCAGTTTTATAGAAGCTGAGTACTGAGAAGCTAAACAAGCTGAGTACACTTTAAAATGTCGTAAAATTTAAATGTCATAAATTACAAGCTAATTTGTAAATTACATGAAATGTTACCAGTAAAATTACATTTTCATAAATTACAAGTAATTTAACATCACTAGATCTAATGCGTTAGTAATATGTGAAATATAACAAGTAAGAATTTTATTTACAATGTTTCATTGTTATTCAAAACAGTGAATATGAGATTTTTTATTCTAGTGAACTATTTTGTAAAGAAAATCGCACTTCATCAAAGAGTAGAACATACTTAACAATAATCGTCTAATTTGAGCAGAATAAGTGGGTATAATAACGGCATTATGTGCTCGAAACTCGAGTGCTTTTACCTTGCACATTAAATAATCAATTAACACGGGGAAAAAGTGAATAATACAATACGTATTGTGCCATTGTGTGTTGTATTTAGCGTTCTCTATTTATAATCAATCGATTTCATGCTGCCATACTGACTGGTGTGTTTGATATATAGCGACGACCTCCGCTTAAATTCCCGATCACATCCACGTTCTCATATGCTGAATTAAATGGACAAGTAAAGTACTAGAACAGCATACTGGAAACTAGAAATAAACACCGTAATTAGAAAAAACACGGGCTGTCTAGAAAATGGTAGACAAAAATAATGTTTTTTTATAACTGTTCTGTTGTCATTAAATTTATGTATGTTGACGTCATTTTAAAAATTTCCATGCTTTTTAAGTGAACAAGGTTTGTTATAGATAAAACGAACTGTTTTCGAGGTAAACGCCTTTAACGATGAAGATACTATATTATTTCAGACTACTACTATGTACTTTGTACTATGTACTTTGTAAGCTGTGGAGGAGAAGGTCCGAATATGGGCCCCTATTTTGTTTTTTATAGATTATTAACAAATTTGTTGACAAATACACCTAATAATTGGGACACACTTAGTCCAAGAACTCGTCTACAATAATGAGCGTGGCAAAGTTCCGGAAAGATAAACAATACTGAGATATCAGTTAAAATATAAAAATTGAACAATATCTTGTATGAGGGTAGTGTATGAAATATGGGCCCCTATCAAAAATGATGCATAAGTTTACGTTTATCAAAGGAAACTTTATTTTCTAGTAAAAAACTTCATATATGATTATACAAAGGAGTAATGACAACAACAGAAATTAGAAAGTAAGAAATTATTTGCAAAAGTCACAAATGTAATTTTTTTGTTATTTACGTTATCCATAGCCTTTATCATGTCTTCGGAGTTCCATTGTTTCCTTAAATTCTTTGGTAAAAACTTTGGTTTGTTACGTGGCATGGTCAACCTGGAAAAAGAAGTGAATTCAAAATCAGGGGAGAATATAAGCCCTGGCCCATATTCAGACCCACAAAAGGCCCATATTACCAGCATTGCATGTCATTCAACAATAGACCTATTATTTGTAGAGTTTAAGTGAATCAAAATATTTTCTGAACGAAACAAACTGATCTTTATACAAAATATCTAGGTAAATATACAAACATACCTAGTCACTAAAAATCGTATAAAACATAATAACAACTTACCTTCAGATAATATTCAGAATTCCAGTAACACATTCACCACCACCTGTTTCTAACAATATAAGAAATCAACTGCATAATGTCGGTAAAACAGTTCGCTACTAGGTAGCTGTATTTTAAAGTATTATTCAGTGATGTCGCTAGATGTTCTAGTAGGAATAGCCATGGGGCCCATATTAAGTGCATGGCCCATATTCGGACCTTTATTTAGAATAAGGCTCATCTTAGGCTCAAGTTCAAAAGTGACATAAGCCCGATTGACGGTTTTTGTTTTTTAGGGGTAAAAACTACCCCTAAGTAAAAAAAATGAAAAAATAAGTTTTAAGCACAAAGATTAAATAATACTCCATGTTCTCGAACATGCTTTATGATATATTTGATTTTTTCGACCCTTTATTTAACCCTTAAAAACTACCCCTATGCAAAAATAATAAAAAAAAAATTTTAAAGATTTGGAATGATTAAATCGTGCAATTATTTAAAATAAAAGTTACCTTATAGCTAATAAAAGAATTTTTCCCTTTCAACCCCTAAAAACCACCCCTGTATTGACAAAAATGATAAAAAATTACTTTTTAAAAGCTTGGAATGCTTTAACGGTGCAATTATTTAAAATAAAAATTCCCTCATTGCTTATGAAAGAATTTGTATCTCATAACACTTTTCAACCCTTATAAATCACCCCTGTGCTATAAAAAAATGATAGAAAATTACGTTTTAAATCTTGAAATGCTATAATTGTGCAATAATTTAAAATAAAAATTCCCTTATATTGTTTATGGAAGAATATTTTATGTTTGCCATTTTCAACTCTTATTAGCTACCCTTTTACCAATATTACTGTATAATATTTTTATTATAATCGATTTTTAAATATAATCAATCATAAAAAAATTGCTACGCTGCATATAAATAATCACACAATTTTTTTTTACTTATTTCATTTGTATAATATATGTAATATAACATAAAAATGAGAAAGTCTATTTTGCTCCGAAAAAATGTCGTTGGTTTTTTTACCACAATTCGGTTAATTTTGTAGCTATAGTATCCTACAAAAAAGCATTTTAAAGAATTCAAGAGCTGTAAGTCCTTCGTTTTTTAAAGGGAAAGGATCGAAGGGCTCGAAACAGGTCGTTTTTTCATTAAAATGGATTTTTCAAGCAGTGTCATCTCTATTATTTATGCTATAGGAATAAAAAAAGCAAAATATTAGTTGAAAAAAAGCTACATTTTTGTTATGTATCATTTTTTACGTATCTTTCATAGTTTCAGAGTTATTATATACGTAAATAAGGCAATTTTTTTGAATAATGAAAAATACGTTTTCAACTTTTACCGTACATTATTAAAAAAATACGCATTCTAAACCGGTCTAGCTTCAGGATCTTATGAAAAACAGTAAAACAAAACTAATTGTAAAAGGTCTACGATTAATTTTAATTCTGGTGGAAATGATACAGCGTTTACTGCTCATTTTTCCTTAAAAAATATGAGCAACCCATCTGTTTTTGACGATAACTTCTTCAATTTCGCTATAATTAACTTTATAAGGGTTTATTTTGAAGGTCTTTTTGAGTACTACAAAAAACTCCAGGAGCGTTATACACGTAAAATTAGTACTATTTCCGTTATTTGACGTTGAATACATCGATTCGAGTATTCCCCCCAAAACCATTTCCCTTCCACTAACCATATTTCGCTTTGTATAGGACGTACAACACTTTTTCAATAACAGTTTTCTTTGTTTATTTATAAGCTACATTTTTGTTCATTACACTTTTTTTAATAAAATGCGTAGTTTTTGAGTTATTCGCGAAAAATTCTTTGAAAAAGTGTTTTCTTTCAGTCAAAATTCCATGTTTTCAATCGTGAATAACTAATAAATAAATAATAAAAGAACTATTGATTTCTCGAAAAAATTCATCGAATATTTTTTGCTCAAAATTTGATTCTCTATCTATTTCCAGCGTTATTTTTGAAAAAAATTCCACCCCCGAGAAGGGGTGTCAACCCTCGACAGGGTGGAAGTGTCAATCGGCGCTGTGTCACTAATGTTCATTGGCCTTTTCTCTATGCGTCAAATTTCAAGTCAATCGGTTCAGTTTCAAAGAATTCGGAGGTGAAAAGCTTCAATGACTGTACTATATGTGAAAAATCATTTTTGAATTTGTAAAGCAAAATAAGTACGTAATATCATTTGCTTAATTTTATACATTAATTTTGCTCCATAAAAAACTTATTATTGTTTTCAAATATTTGTTATAAGATATATCAAAAACAATATATCTTTATCTGCTACAAAAATCTATCTTCTGTATTCCAGAAAAATTTGTACACTTTTTATATTTAACGATTATTTTCTGTATCCAAAAAGCAGCAGCTGTCGGGAGGATGCAAAAAATCGCGAAATATTTCTTCTTATAAACGTAAATGCAGCTATTTTTTTAAGTCACAATAACCCGAAAATATCGAGATCGTGAGAAACAAAGGAAGCGAATAAATTTTAAGAACAACGGTGAGTTATGGATAAAAATGTTAGCCTTCCACTATAGCGCCTCCATTTTCCATTTTCCGCTGGGTCGTCGGATCTTAACCCTCCTCAACATGCCCGAATTTGGTGGGAAGGGCGTTATATTAATCATCGATTTTGTACAACAAATGCAGGAAACGTAAGGGTCTCGGTATAGAACAAAACTGGGAGGCCTTCTGTTGTGGAGAGGAATATTTTAGGCTCTTTGTAAGAGCAAGTTATACTCGTATACCCTGGTTTTCTCAGTTTTTCAATTATAATGTATAATGTTTTCAATCTTTATCTTCATTGTCAGCTGATAAAGTGAAAATGAAGATTCGTTCCTCGAAAATAAAATACAACTTTTAACTTTATCTCAAAAGATGTATTTTCAATCTTAAGCTAACGATACTACTTTGACTTCAGACATACGCGTACACCAAAACTACGTATTTACCACCTCAATATTCCATTTTTTATATGCTAGTAATAAAAAAGCTTTCGTGTAATTGTTTATTGTGCATTACAAATACATTATTGTAAATAAAATCTGCAAACTTAGTAATAAAACGTTTTATTTATTATTATGCTTATTAAAGTACGNTTCGTGTAATTGTTTATTGTGCATTACAAATACATTATTGTAAATAAAATCTGCAAACTTAGAAATAAAACGTTTTATTTATTATTATGCTTATTAAAGTATGATTTTTTCATTTATCCTGTAGATATTATTATTGTAAAGATTTAATATTTTTGTGTAATAGTGTGACTTATAATTTTAATTGTAATCATAATATTTTGCTATATATTTAGATACAATATTCTATTAAACAATTTTTAATGTTTTCAGTCCTGAGGAAGCTTTTCAATAAAAACGAAACGTTATCTATTAATTTTAAAAATGTTCTACACCGAATAATGCAAATTGAAAGACAAAAAGATATGAATAAATAATAAATAATTGATTTTGTTTACATGCATAATGCAGCTTAAAATAATGTTTAAATGGGACACATTTAGGTACCTACATAAACTTGCCTACCAAGTCGCTTGCTATAGGTGCATAAAGAGTGTCCCAAAAATAAGTATCAAAGTTTTATCCACGTATTTCTCTCAATAAAAGTACCTAACAAATTTATCTAATTTTTTTTTTTCGAAAACCCACATAATATGTTCCATTATTTTGTTACCTTTAAAATATCTCACGAGCAATCTACAGATTAAAGAAGTATCTAAGTAACGTATACAAATGTTTTATGAAATTATTGTAACATTTTTTCCTACACTGTAAAAAAAATGGATTCAACTTCACTCAATTTCAGTCAGTAAAGTCATTCGAAAAAAAATAGACAAAAGTTGTTGCATTTGATGAATTGCATGAGTGGTTAAATTTTTGGCACTTATTTTTACAACTCCCAGTAAAACAACAATATAAGGAACTCTTAACTTATTTCGAATTGTTGTTAGGTATAGTGATTGTAGAACAAAATAACCTATGACTGAAAATGCGACGTTAGTTTTTAGATTATTATTAAATACATGTAACAGCATTATTAAATACATGTAACAGCTTGGTTTTGACTTATTAAGTCATTTGAGAAATTAATGAAGAGACTGTCACATATTTGTGGTGCTCAAAAAGGCGCCCAAAGTATATATGTTTCAAGAAATCAGCCAGCTTGGTCAAATTTAAGATTACTAACATTTAGAATAAAAATCAATTATGTGCAAATCACCAACCATAATAGACGTAGAACTGCCAATATATTTAACCTATTCTTAAAATATTTAAAAGGTAAGTGTTAAATCCTTGAATATAAATAAAATTGATACCGTTGAAAAATACCTAAAATACCAAAATTGGGCAATATGTTAATTTGAAATTCTTGTCCAATTTCTTGGCCCATTTATTAAAGCTTCGTTTAGCACATACTTGTGGTTTTAGTCAAATTCCGTTTTCCATTAGAGATAGATTTTTCTACCACTGTAATCATAAGAACCCGTTCTATCAATAGGTGCAAGAATATACAAGGTGATTCAGTCATAATATCATAAATTTTAACCACGTATTCGGAAGGTCTAATAAAGACAGACAATCGAAAACAAAAATTTTAAATTTTACGTTGAAGCGAAACAGCTGATTTCCTCAGTCGTGTTGAATTTTGCAATTGGTTTCAAAATCAAAGTGCAGCGGATGCCAACTTTATTAACAGTGTGCTATGGATGGATGAGTGTTGTTTTAGCCGTAGTGGCATTTTAAATAGGTGGATAGGTGCCATGGTACTCTTTGAAAAGCAATAAGTCACTAGGTATACGTAGGTACTACAAACTAAATAATTAATTGAACATAATACTAAAAACTCATATTCAATTATAAAACATAGTAAACGTTAATAATATGAAAAATATTAAATTGTAATAACCTAACATTCGAAAACAAATATTATCTTTATATATTTATTTTTATTAACAGTTAAATAATATTTGTTAATATATAAAATGTAAAAAATATATTGTTAAGAAAATATTATTTCGATTTTTAGTCTAGGTATGTATGTTATGAAAATAATTAATTTTGTCTATTTTGTGTTATGTATTGTGTTGCGTTATTTTGTTTTTTGTTTCTGTAATAAAATTTTCTTTATTATTATTTTGTTTTGATTAACTGTAGATTGTTTAATACAAACCTTTCTTTATCCCTTGCTAGCTGTTACTCAGATGGTTGTTTTATTTGATATCTCAGGAGTCGGTTCTATATCTTTCATACATAAACTAGTTCAATACAGCACGCCAGAATAAATAGAGTTTTTAACTTTTAATACAATATTTATTTATAATTTTTAGTTGGATTTTTCAAAAAACTAAACTTCAACTTGTTGACTTAAAATTGTGAATGGCTTCTGTAGATACTAAATTTTTTTGTTTTAACAATAATAAAGAATATTTTATTTATTTTTATACCTTTTATATTCTACTACAGTTTTATACAATACAAGGACTGTGCTTTTCATTAAAAAAATTTTTACTATATTTGTAATTAGTGTTATTTATTCTATCTTAATCACTTGTCCGTGTATTGTGTTTTGCCTATCGTAAAATGCATACTTTCTTATTATTTACAAACTGAAATTCATCTTAAAATTAAAATGGCTGTCCCTTTTATAACTTTGTTTGAGCTCATCAAATTTTTGGAGTTATTTATAACTATGATTAAATGGCTTGTATTCAATTTTGTTCAGGTAAGTCCTGTTGTTATTATTTAACCTTTTCCTAAGGTTTAATGCATTAGTAATGTATTATTTTTAGGTTATAGCTATCAGTTTTATTATAGTGCACTTTATTTTTCAATTTTAGGTACCTGTTACCTGCTCCTTGCATATTTCCTTGTTGGAAACTATGTAGATGTCCTGTATACCATTTATGGGGCTACTGGAAACCCCTCTGGAAACTGCTTTATACTGATTACGGACATTTTTCCTTCGATGGCAAATTTTCTTTCTCTAGATTTTGAGAACAAACAAATTTCTACCATGCTGGCAAGTTTAATTTACTTAATTTATTGGAGCTGCTTCTCTCCTTTCTAGTTTTTACAAAACCCAAGCCGTAACTAATCAATAAAAATTTTTGTTTCTCCTTCTTTCTGGATTTTTCTGGTCTTAATTTTTCTTAAGGTCCCTTCACAGAATTCCAGTCCTTGGATGTCCTTTTTTTAACAACACTTCTTATAACTAATACATTAGTTACAAATGTCCTTTTATTTTTAACATACAATTCTATTACTAATTATTAAAATATTCCTTATTTTATGTTCTTTTTCTAGGTCATCTCCAGGTGCTTGTAAAGCCAACTTTAGTTTTGACATTTAATAAAAATTATAATTTAATTTGACATTTTCATATATGACTTAAGTTCATTCAAGATATCTTCTATACAGTTACTCGTCTTCCCAAAATATGCATACCAGATTCATCTACGGATATTGGGCTTTTATTTGATATACGTCACTCTAGGTTTAAATTCTGTTTTCTCACTGTACTGAGTGTTAACAAGTGTCTTTTTTAAAAAGATTTAGTTTGTACTTGTGAATTAAATTAAAATTATTAATTTTATACTATGTAATATTCTTAATTGTTACTTATTTTATATTCAGCAACTTTATACATATTAACAATTTTATACTATTTTATTGTTTGCTATATTAATAATTAATTTTTATTTATGATCCAAAGTTCGGTCAGGTAACTTTTCATTCGTGATTCTTTGTGTACATTTCCAATTCGTTACAATATCTTATTCATTCATGTCCCTTTTTTCCTTACCGGTCAAGATTCACTCTCGATAAACCTTTGTGGGTCAGCGGTCAGGAGCAGTGCGAAAAGAGGCTTAAATAATATTTTTTAGTGTAAATAGGCTTTTTAGTTTTTTTTTTAATAGCGTATTCGTATTCTACTCATTTTCCCTATCTTTCCGAAAAATTAATGACATTATGACTGAATCACCCTGTATAGTGTGTTCCACTAAAAAAATATGGGTCTGTTTCTCTGTAACCTGCTCCATTTCATAACATAACATGTAAGAAGTTTCGTGTAACATTCGTTTCTACAAATTTTTTAATATAACGGAAAGAAACAGACAGAATTAAGTTGGTGGATCCGCCCTATCAATATAACTTGACCAATTTCTTGACCAACTTATTGAATAAAAGGCTGGTAAAGGATGTTTTACGTATGTGCTGTGGAGTTATTACTCAAATAAGAGACATATAATGTTTACCTAGGAAATTTGATGTTATAATGGCCATTGTTATACCCAGCATTCTTCCACATACGTTTGCACCACATCCTCGTGTAACAAAATCGAGCATAATGCGAAACTTTGCGCAAGTTCTGGTTTTGTACCGCTGTCTGGCGGTGATGAACAGATATAAATCTTGGCCCGGCCCATTGTTCCCCTAAACTGAAATGACTTACAATACGTAGCACCTTCATCATTCATGCCGGCGATTATAACTGAATCCGCAGGATTATCAGAGGGCTTCATTGTTCATGGATTTCCTCTCTATCAGGGACTGGTATTGTGGCCGTTGCGAAATAAAAATGTTTCATATTCTTGAGGGTAGATATCAATCAAATTTAAGAAAATAATTTGCTTTTATAATTAAGATACGAAGTTTATTTCAGTTATTGTCCCAGAAACCAGCTCCATCAAGGAGCAGAAGGTATTTATAGGATATTTTAATTATAACATTTTTGTACCGTGTGTTTTCTAAAGTGGGGTTTTAATTTTAGGGGTTCATAGCTGCACCATAAAAAAATTGATTAAATTTTGCTAATTGTTAGCTGAATAAATCTCATTTGTATAAAGCTACCCAATCAAATTAGATCATGAAACCTAAAAACTTGAAAAAATTATTAGTAGACATTTTATTGCACTGTATGTCGGGGAAAGGAATGTAGAATGATAATATCAAAAAGTTACTCGAAAGAAGTGACGCTAAGTTGGCAAATTGCAAATAAGTGACAAATTTACCTTTTTTTGCCTGCACACGAACATCTAGACAACGTATCAGAAAATATTATTTATTTTCTCTTGTAGGCAATTAAATTACCTACAATTTAAGGTATCCAAAGTCATATTTCACCATTTTGTTAACTGTAACATTAAGGTTGAATGCGGAAAATTCAGTTTTCGAAAATTCCGCATTATTATTGCAAAAAGCGATGAATATTGATGAAATTTATGGAAAAGACGGTCAATCAAAAGACCAACATATGTGCCAAAGGCCGATTTACACTAACAAAGTAAGACGTGCAAAACAGCGTTATAAACAAATTGTCCCAGGGTCAGGCAAAAGCTGCTCGGGAATTTGCTCTTTTTGCATTAAATAGAACTTACTTAAACTACGACTCTTTGTTCCCAAGATAGCTTCTTCTTTATAAGATTAATTTTCAATTAACTATTGGACGTATCGGACCGGGATATTAGAGACAATTAAAGAAAGGGTTATACTTTTATTTTCAGAAAGTTTTACTTGATAGTTCATGTAATAAACGCGCTAGCAACAATAAAAGTTAATGTTAAGGACCGGTTTGCACGCGGGAAGAGGAGCGCTGTGCCCAGGCAAGCGCGTGAACATCGCTCTCGGTCGCGCGCGAGATTTTTTACTTGAATATTTCAAATGTCTACTAATTCAAACTGTAATTCGTTGGGGTTTTCACTATATGTATAAAATATAAATTAATAATGAGTTAATAATAATAATAAAATATTCCAGATGTTTAGTTACTTTAAAAGGTATTTTAGTATACAAACTCAAAATAGTGATATTTAGTCAATATATTTCATTAGTTGCTTACACAAGTTTTATAAACATTAGTAAATAGTAAACATATTATAGTTTTTGCAATTCATTTGGAAAATAAAATCTTTGTTATCAATAGGGTTCTCTCTTCCATTTTTCGCCAATTGTAACAATATTTCAAAGCAATTTTTGAAAAATTATTGTTTTATACACACTTGTGAAATCACTTCAATATTCTCGAATGATTTTATTTATTCGCAAAAAATCTCATTCTTGAATCCAAAAGCGATTTCCGCATCCTAGAATCAAAATAACTATTTCTATTGTTTCAAATTAGTTTGTCCTTGTTATCTCTTCTTTTTTTAAATTGATATTATATATTTAATTGATTTTGATTCATTTTCTGTTGAACTGTATATTTTCTATAAACAAATGTTTATTTGTTAAATACATTAATTTTTTGTATTGTTGTATATACAGTGACATGATCTGTCAGGACCTTCAATGTAAATAACAGCCTCACGGGAAGAAAATTCCAATGTGTGATGGACTAGGCCACCATACCCATACGTTACTGGAGTCGCTGAATCCGAATCCGATGTCCGTTTGACGAAATTAGTCATGTTCAACGTTTATTTTAACAATTTTCGTCCCCTGATTCTAAAAGTCAGAAAATTTTTTTCTTTTGTAGGCTGGGTTGCGTTATTTTTTATTTAAAAAGTCTTTTAAAGGTTAAATTCCTCCCTTGAACTTCTTAGGTTGGTATTTCGTCAAGATAGCGAGATATCGGAAAAATGAGCTCTACAAAAATTGTGGGTTTGACCTTGAAGGTCATATCAAGGTTATTTGAAGATCAATTCCTGTTTCCTGAAGGTAGTACTTCTGAACACCGTAGGAATGCCACTCATATCCTTTAGGAAGAGTGCCACCACCTCCACCATATTCTAAGGTAGCAGAATATGCTGGAGGTAGCCCCAATGTGAAACCAATTAAGATAAGGCTACAAACTGAGAGTATGTAACACCAAATTCTCGAATCGAATCGTCGTTTTTATGCCCCCAAAATCTTAAAAACCATATCTTACCATCTTATCACCGTTTTAGAATTGATTCCAGAGATTTTTATCAAAATGACCTTCAAAGTCAAATCCAAGGTCATTCAAATGATGGTCCCCGATAACCCAAACAACTTTTATAAAGGATTTTCCCAATATTTCGTTATCCGGACGAGATACTAACCTGAGAGGGGGATTTAACCTTCAAGTGACCTTGAAGATAAAAAATAAGTCAACTACATATCCAAACGTAAAATTGTTCTCTCTTTCAGAATCTGGAGAGACAGCGGTAAGTAACAGAAACTCAGATTTGACGTAAAGTTTGTCCATTTTGTCTTAATATGTTCAGTGAAAATTTCACTCAATCCGGTGTAAACAGATATTAATGCATTATTGAGTGTGATGTGGTTGACATTTCATCAATTTTTTTAAAGTATAGCAACAATGTATATTTTACAAACCGTACAAATTACAATCGAATATATTACTTGTCTCGATTTCTACGACGCCAACCTTACGTACGCATCACATTGCAGCATTTCGCAATTGCCAATTTTAAAACAAGACTGACTTACTGTACACACGACTGTCTCCGCAGGAGCTACAACACTCATACTCCAGGATGCAAGGACGACGTACAAGGACAACTCGTTCGACAGGTCCTGGCTTCTGATATATGAACCCCAACAGATGCAGCCTGCAGACTAATGGCTCCGAAAGGGCACTAATACAATTTGCATGTAAATTACTTGGAACTAGTTCGTCCGACAAACTTTTTGGGTGGCCGACAGCGAGCGTTTCGAGTTGACTGAGTGCCGATAGTCAACATACGAGCTGTTCACGTTACCAATGTCGAATGTGGTATCGAGAGTAATTATTTATTTAATGTAATAGTCCCAATACGCGCAATGAATTATATAGGGCGGTGAAAATAGGTACAGTTTGTTTACGTTGCCGCCCACGGAACGCTACCTCAGAAATGCTACGATGTACAACGTTATTAAGGGATCTTTCACCTAAAATATAATATCTAGACATTTCCGTAATACATATGTATATGATATAAGACTGAAAATCCATTAAAATTGTCTGATATTGTTTTGGATATACAGAGTGTTAAGAAAAGTGTTAAAATAGAACATAGGTGTAGGGATAAACTTTAAAAGGGAGTGTTAAAATATTTCTTATTTTTTGGAGTAATTTTTACTTTTATAATTTTTTCAATTTTTTAACACTCTATACAGAGTGTCCCATTTACACTTCACTTCAAAAAAAACGGGAGTATAAATTCTTTTTGAAAAAATAGTGGAGGTAATTCATACAATGTTTTTCTCATTAACGTTGCGCTTCCTAGGTAGAGTATGTTAAAGTTGTTACTTTCAAAGGGGGATTCTCTTAATTATCTTAAAATCGGCCTAAAGTTAAAAATGTCAAAATTTTACACTAATAAATATCAACTGAGTCTTAAGAAAAACGAACAAATCATTTAGTTCCAATAGAAATGGCGTAGGTACGGTTAGTTTAAGGGATATTATTAACGAAAAAATATATTAATAATAATAATAATAATAATAATAATAATAATAATAATAATAATAATAATAATA
>NW_019416966.1:145660-157755 GCF_000390285.2 Anoplophora glabripennis | reverse complement strand
CCTTTGAATCAGAGGCAACAAATGTGGTTCCAGCATGATGGTGCTCCAGCTCATTTTTCCATGGCCGTTAGAGAGCATTTACACCAAACTTTTCCACATAGATGGGTAGGAAGGGCCGGACCTGTTTTATGGCCTCCAAGATCGCCTGATCTGAACCCTCTAGATTTCTTTGTTTGGGGATATTTGAAGACATTAGTGTATGGTACTCCTGTAAATAGCCTGGAAGAGCTGCAGCTACGGATTAATCAAAAGTGTCAAGAAATCCAAACCAAGGAGGGTGTTTTCGAAAGAGTTCGAATATCGTTGAGACGAAGATGTCGTGCCTGCTTGGAAATGGACGGAGGGCACTTTGAACATCTTCTGTAACTTTGTTTTTTGTTTGTTAAAAGCTTCCTTTGTCGGTTTATTCCTAATAAAATAAAATGTTTGAAAAACGAATAGTGGTCCATTTCTCCGCAACCGTTACTTTGCGGACCCATGTTTATGAAGACTTTTCTGCTTATTTTGGTTCATACTATTACCTCCTGAAATATTTTACACTCTTTTTTTAACACCCTGTAAACTTATAGCATTAAATGAGTAAGATCTTTGAAATAAAGCTCTATGAAATCTTGTTAACTGACGAAAATAGACATGCCTTAGATTAAGATTATGTCTGTCACTACTATAAGAAAGTTTATTCCGTAAATAAGGCGGCAAATTGTTTTTGAGTATTTTTTTCGTAAAAATAACCTTATGATATTTATAGAAATTGCTAATCTTAAGCCAACCGAGTTCATTATATCATTGAGTAACATGATCATATTTTTTCATACCATAAACAAATCTGCAGCAGGCATTCAAAACTTTTTGTAATCGATTTTGGGTAAATCTGTCTAAACAAGAAAAATAAACTATAAAACAATAATTAATTAATAATAGGAATTACTAGAGATTCACACATTTATTACGTAATTTATAATTAAGTAAATATCTATTCATATACAACTACTTTAATGCTGCATAACATTTCTGCATCAACACAGAGACGTGATTTACAAACCTCAAATCTGTGTTAAACATAAGCCCAAGGTTTTTGATATGGGACAATATATCGAATGACCTACCCTCAATGTGCAAATTTAACCTCCATGTAATTTCCAGCCGCCTTGTTTTAGAACAGAATAACATAACCGCACATTTATTTGGATTAAGTTTCAGATTATTGGAATTAGCATATTTATCTGTGGATTCTAAATCTTTGTTTATTTTATAGAAGCATTTTCAGTGTCACTAGAAAAATTAGAATTGCAAAATTGTATCGTCAGCATAAGACAATGTATTACACGCCTTCGTACAAGTGAATATATCACAAAGATAAATCAAGACATGAATAGGACCTAAAATCGATCCTTGGGGCACCCTGGAACTGATGAAAGATACACTTGATATCTTCCTTATTAACATGCCTCTTAAGCATACGTTTTTTTTTGCATAATAAGAAATAACATTTTATTACAAATAATTTGTATGGACGAAAAATATTTCTCTTGATAATACAGAAATACTATTTCCGAGAATAGATGTTTTCAAATTTAAATTAGTATATATATATATATATATATATATATATATATATATATATATATATATATATATATATATATATATATATATATATATATATATATATATATATATATATATATATATATATATATATATATATATATATATATATATATATATATATATATATATATATATATATATATATATATATATATATATATATATATATATATATATATATATATATATATATATATATATATATATATATATATATATATATATATATATATATATATATATATATATATATATATATATATATATATATATATNCTTTTAACTTGTCTGCTATTATTCATTCGTTGTAAGTGCCCCCACCAGCTGAGCTGTCGCTGTTCTATGAATTCTAATACCGATTGTACTCCTAAATCTTTTCTTATTTGCTCACTTCTCATTCTATCCATTTTCGTTACTCCTCTCACTCTCCTCAGATACTTCATTTCTGTTGCTTGAATTTTACTCTTATTTTGTCTCGTTAATATCCATGTCTCACACCCGTATGTTAAAATTGGTTTGTAAACTGCTTGATACACATTCATTTTAGTTTTTGTAGATATTTCCCTCTTGTTAATGAAGCTTTTATTTATACTATGGTATACTTTCATTGTATTTTCTATTCTTTTTTCTATTTCTTTGTCTTGTTTTCCTGATCCTTCTATCAATACCCCTAGATAATCAAAATATTGTACTTGTTCCAGCCTCACTCCATCTATCTGTATATTTATTTTCTGTTGTTCTTCTGTTATTGCCATTGTTTTTGTTTTCTTGACATTTATTTTCATTCCATTTTCTCCTAATACTTCTTTCCACATATCTATATTTTTCTGTAACTCTTTCTCACTTGCAGCCATAATTACAACATCATCTGCATATGCACATTCTGAAATATTTACTGCTTGCAAGTTTCTGTATCCTACAAATAGAGTTTTTGTTCTTTCATTACATTTCTTAATGATGTGATCCATAAACACCGTAAATAGCGTAGGGCTCATTCCTCCACCCTGTCTTAGTCCTTCCTTTGTTTTAAATATTGCCGATTTCATATTTTTATAAATAACTATATTTGTTGTGTTTCTATATAAGCTCTGTATTACTTTATTCAGTTTGTTATTTACTCCTTTCTTCTCTAATATGTCCCACACCTTTGCTCTCGGTACTTTGTCAAAAGCTTTTTCTAAGTCTATAAAAGCCATATAGGCATTTCTTTTCTTCAATCTTGTCTTATTTATAATTTGCTGAATAGTAAATATCATTTAAATTAGTTCCAAACTAAAAATAGTAAATTTTCCTATTACCGACCCAAATCCTAACTTCAACATCTAATAACGTATTTTTGCCTTCCTATTACCGACCACATTTAAAACAGTTTATTTGGAGCTATGAAAGTAAAATTGCAAACCGAATTTATTCTCTTTGTTTCTCATTTTTAGACATTGGCCATAAGTACTCAAATGACTACATTTCTTAAACATTCAGAGTGTATTTCTGAGTGGTAAATACCAATTTCTATGATACTTTTCAATGTGCCTTAAGGGGTCTGCCATTTTGGTTTAAGAGTGGGAATCAAAACCTTATATTCGTGGTATTTTCTCAAAATATTTACAAATTGTTGTTTTTCACCCTATTTTAAGGGATATTTTAGCGTTTTACTAAAAAATTACCTGGTAAATCGGTTTTTAGTCTGCTGATTCGGATTCAGCATCAAAAAATACAGAACATCTTTTTGTGGGGTTGTGTTATTTACTAAAACCTGTTAGGTATAGATTTTTGGGTTGTCGTTAACATTTACCTTACGACTCTTTTTCATAAGTACCGTGATTTCTTCCAGGTATCTTTTTACGTAAATATCTGAATAAAAGTTTGTACTCCGAAACTTTTTTATATTATTGGCACATGTGGAAGGAAATCTATTTTCTTATCATTATAAAATCTGTCATATCATCCATACACAGAAAAAGAACATCAAAAATTCATTCAAGTGGCAGCAACTTCAGCATCGATCTCTTCTTCAGCGATTTCCTTTTTGTGTTTCCTGAAGAAGTTTTTACTAAAGATTCAATTAATTTTTTTTATGTCCAAACTTTCCAACAGGATAAATAACTTAATTCCTGAGAGGAGTAAAAATATCAATAAAACACACCCACCCGATGAAAAAGTCTAGCCAATTTAACATTCAAATTTTATTTAATTTCCGACGAGAAAAATTGAATCCATAACGTAAACTTCGAAACTCGTTAGGAACATGCAATTTCTCCTTTTTACTTTTTAAAACTGCAGGACTTTATTAAGTTTGCATTAAGATTTAATTTCTAACTTTTTCAGAGTGCGGCGTGTGTTCAATGGAAGCTTTTATTCCAGCTTTTGAAGCCGGCGAATTTCAATAAAGGCACTTCCTTTCTGTTCTCTACGTTCACGTTAATATCGCAGAGTAGGCTCTTGTCTACGGAAACAATGTCATTTTCAATTGTTTAATTAGACTGTAAGATGTGCCGGCATTGTTCAAATGGTTGCAACTATGCAAAGCAGAATCAATTGTGAGATATCAAAGAACAATTAATTTTATTCACGCAACTGTAAAACACATTCATTCGAATATTTCACATGAAATGTGTTTTTTCTCATGTTTTAACTTTTTTTCAATGTTTTCCATATGTTTCGTCCACACTTTGTATCTGACATTCATTGAACAGCATAAGCAAACTAATCCGGATTTTATATCCCACAGTCCGCTTAGGAAAGTATTTATTCTTGTGCAAATCGGAGCATTAATGCGATAACTTTACTACCCCATAAAAAAATAAATACCCTATTTAGCCGATATGAAAGTCTGGCGAGGCAGTAATTAGGGACGGTTCTTAGAAGCACGAACCTCGGACAATGGGCTTATTATGCTTGCAATAAAGTCCTGATCAAATGGCTTTTGTTCCAAGTTTTTAAAAGCAAAATAGTGCAACTTGTCATTAGCGGTAACGAGTATGAACTGAACGTATTGAGCGAATAAGGACAATATTAAGAATAAAAAAAGATGTTAAAGACGATGAGTGGTAAAGATCCTATTTTTTTATAGCGCTATTTAATTTTAACGGGCAATAAGTAAGACAATCTTTGTATAATACTGACTTATTGTAAAGTTAGTTCTTATTCTAGAAATTACTGGGTGAGTTTTATCATTTGAATTTGTGACATGAAGATGAAGTGACTAGTGACATGAAAACTAGTTTTCATTAAGCAAATTGAAAAATAATAAAGCATTACTACGATCAATTTTAAACTAGGACAGAAGATATTTATATTTTTGTTACTTGAAATCGGCAGAAAATTTTAATTTTACTGACAAAAGATATAATTATGTATTTAATCGTTTGTGGTTTTGTTAATAAAAGAAATTACTTGAATAATAGAAATAGCAGGTAAAAATCAAATTGGAAGTAAAGGTTTTGACAAAATCGTTGCTTTGAATCATAATTTTTTTAAAGAATATTTTGCGAATAAAATTACTATCATATATATGTATTATATTTCAAAATACATGTCAGTTAACTAGCAACGGGAGAAAATCTGAAGTCCCTATAAAAAATTAAACTTAAGTATATGTGGTTTTACTAGCGAACTTTAGGAGACATAAAATTTGTCAGTATAAATAATAATAGATGAATGAGTCAAAATTTAATTAAAAAATTACATATGATTAGCCGTGAAATAATAAAAATATACCTAGGGGAAGGTGGGGGAATATCGCGCGGCGGGTAAAACCGCGCATTCCAATATTTCCTACTATATAATTTTAAATAACCGTCTGACAGCGCCACCACCTATTACGCCGGTTACACACTGGGCGATTTTTACCGCGGCGGTAAATTGACCGTCGCCGCCGTTCTGCTAGTGGCGCGAAGAAACGAATGGGAGTTTACACATTGGGCGGTAAAAATATCGCGCGGAAGATTTGCCGCCGACGGTAGCTGTGCAGCCGTCGACTGCCACTGGCGTTGGCGGCAGTTTTGCCGCCGCTGTATAGTTAGTGGCGCATGCGAATATATCGCCGCTTTCACATTGTGAGGATTTTTACCACGTGGACAGTTCAATCTGTGTTGAAATTATTTGTTTTTTAGATTGAATATGGTTGAAAAATCCCAACATGAGTGAAGTAGAGATCCATAACGATCTTCTGATTTCGTAACTGCCAACATTTCCATAGGTTAAATACAATTCCTCAACTGGGTATTTTCCCTTTGAATACTATCTTTTAGCTTCCCAAGCAGTTCGTCAAATAACAAGACATCCGAAAATAATTTGAAAACTTGGTGTCGTCATTCAAATCTTCAAATAAGGTGTGAAAGGCTCCAAATTCTGTTCTCTTTTGGTTGATTTCATGAATCCAAATTAAACGATTTTTTCTTTTCTTATTCCTCCGGCGACGAAAAAGTAATAAAGCAATAACTTGTTGCCGGTTCATTTATATTTTTCAAAATAACTATTTAAATTTTAATCACAATAATTAAGCGCAAATAAAATACGCGAACAAAAAATCTCAGGGAAGTAAAACAAAGGTGCAGGGTCACGTACGACAAGTGATTTCTGTTGTTGCTAAGCGGCACTTGTACCGCCAATAAGCAGCGGCACTTTTACCGCTGAATGTGTAAATATTTCAAATTTTGTAGGCGGCGACGGCAAATTTACCGCCGCGGTAAAAGTCGCCCAGTGTGTAACCGGCCTTAGACGAATTCCCAAGTTCAGATCCTATAGAAATTGGAGTAATTTCTCAAAAGATAACACTCTGTGCTGAAGTACATATTTTCTAGCAGTTTATTATTAATTTGTCATGTGTTATAACGTGCATTCCTACTATCTTTTGCTTACAAGATATTGTCAGCTTTAGGTGTTTCTTGTTTTTCGAAATGAGGTTAGGACAATGTTCGTTATCAAGCGATTATGGGGTAATTTCGCGCACAATACGTGGGAAAATATCTCGCATTACAGTCATGGGGTAACTCCTTTAGAACTACGCCGCATGACCTTTGAATTCGCTGTGAAAAACAACATAAGGCATAACTTTAACATTCATAATAAAATAAAAAGGAAGAAACCAAATACTAAGCCGTCCAAGAGAAATTGTAGGCAAGAAACTAATGAGTCAGATGTTCGTATTGAAGATATTTGCGATGACGACGTGACATGATTTAATAGCTAAAAACTACATAATTTGCGATGAATTTGGACGTAATAACGATATTTGGTACCGCTGCGTTAACTGTAGCATGTGGTCTCATGCAGAATGTAGTGGATGGGACAGTCCAGAAAATTATAAATGCGACTTGTGCCTGAAGAAAGAAAACGCGTCAAGAGATTTTAAATCTTTTTTATTTTTGTTTTGACACAAATGTGCCTTGAAATATATTTTTGGTTACTTCAAAACATATTTATTTTAAGTATATGTTATTAATGTTGCGTTTATACCATACATGCATGTATTTATATTATTTTTTCAATAAAACGTGATTCTCACTATTGCGCAATATTACCCCATTCTATGAGCGGAATTACCCCACTGGATGGGGAATACCGCGCATATGATACTTAAGATGTTTTTAATTATAATATCAAAAAAATTTAAAGAATTAAAAAAATAATACACTAGGACATATTTAGAACGTATGAAGATTTAGTTTTTCCTTTTCACAATTTTGCGGGTATCAAATCATTCAAAATTTTACAAATTTTCTTAGGTGCGCGATATTTCCCCACCTTCCCCTAAGTATACAGGGTGTGGCGTGTATAATCTATAAAAATTAAACTACTGATATTTAATACAAAAGTCTTATACGAAAAAACTCTATCTTTGCGTTTTTTTTTTGTAAATTAAAGTTCATTTATTCAACGAAAATGAAGGCCGACTTAAAAACTCTGGAAATGTTTTTATGCGACCCGAGATGCAACATAAGTCGGTATAATCTAATACTAGTATTACTAAAAGAAGGTTAGGTTGCATTGTCAAAAAATTTGTGCAGTTAACTGATTTTGTATTTATATTGAATTCATTATTCATTTAATTATTAAATATTAAGCATCGTCCATCGACCCATCAGTGTTAAAAGGTGAAAGATACCGGACAAAAGTTTTTATTTTGTAATTCCACGACAGTTACAAAGTAAAAAACAAGAATAGCGTGCCGATTACATTAAAAACGAGATTCTTATTTCTTACTTTGCTTAATTTTTAAGTTTGTACACAAACTAGTTTTACAATGAACCGAGAAAGCAATGCATTTACAATTTCCGAACGTGTCGATATGGTGTTAGTGTATGGTGCAGCCGGAGAGAATGCGCTCGCGGTGACTAGGTTGTACCGGGAACGATAGCCACAACGTCACCCCCCATGTACAACTACAATCCTACAGTGCGTTCAGCGGCTGCGAGATACGGGAAGTGTTGTTCCTCGAGGAGAAGGACGTGGTCAACAAGTGAACCTCAATGTTGAAGATGCAGTGTTGGAAAATCTTGACGAAGACCCCACAATCAACGAATGCGTTTTTGCAGATGTTTTTTTACGGCAATGTGCCAATCAAGTAGACTTTCCTGCTTATGTTTGTACAACAGATGAATTTCCCTAATATGCATATATATGGACCGATTAAAATCCTCACGCGATTAGGGAAACTCATTTTCAACATCGCTTCTCGGTAAATGTTTGGGCTGGAATAATAAGCGATGTACTTGTGTACTTATTTCTTTGAAGGACGACTGAATATATGCTGAGTTTTTGGAGAACCGGTTGCCTGAATTATTGGACGATGTGGCATTGCAAGTTCGGGCACGCATGTTTTATCTTCAAGATGGGGCTCCTCCACACAGTACTCGAGCTTTGGTCCTGTGCCGTGGCCACCTCGGTCACCCGATGTAACTCCAATGGACTTATTTATTTTTTTCGGAGTCACTTGAAATCATTGGTTTACAATACTTCAATTGCTACGGTGGAAGAATTGCGAAACCGTATACTTGAAGCTGCTGACACAATTAGGGGAATACCTGAAATTTGGGAAAATATTCGTCAAAATTGGGTGCGTCGGTGCCATGCCTGTATCCGCGCTAATGGGGATCAATTTCAACATTTTCTCTACAAATGGTAAGTTTTATTTCATTTTGTTCCATATTTTAATGGAGTTGTTTAGTGCACGCAGTTGGCAACTACAGATGCTTACGTATGTGGTTTTGTTTGCGAACTCTTGCAGTAACAACAATGCATTTAAGACAGTAATTACTATTAATTATTATCTATAATAAGAAAATATCATTTTTTTGAATATCTGTTTTTCTTAGTTTGTACTTTAGCATTGAAAAATTCCCCAAAAATTAAGAAGTATCTTTCTACCTTTCAACGACCATTTGTTTACGCGGCTGGTCTACAGCACGTAACTCATCGTACACCACACGCACAGGACCGTTCCAGATAAAATATTTTGATCCATAATTGAACTTTAATTTACGAAAAAAAAAAAACGCAAAAATAGAACTTTTTCGTATAAGACTTTTCTATTACAAATATCGCTGGGAAGCTGTAGTTTAGTTTTTATAGATTATACACGCCACACCCTGTATTGTTACATTATTTTCATATAATGTTCGTATCAAATGATATCAAAAATATAAAAAAAAGTAAATGTAATATTTTTATCAAAAATACATTGCACGTATTATACAGGGTGAACCAGAATATGTAGCAAATCTACATAATCTCTCGGATTTATACAGGAGACTAAAATAACGTGACAAGTTCGTATAAAAATTTTCTCTAGATGGCCCAACATACGGAGATAGAGGCCCCTAGTGGGCCCCCTGCGGAGATACAGGCCCCTAAAGGACGCTCCTGTAAATCGATTTTTATTAATAACTTTTAAAATATTTTGTAATTTAATTATTTTTTAATACGATGGATCTGTCATGTTATTTTAACGTCCACTGTATAAATCCGAGATATTGCCCACATATTCTGGGACATCTAGTATAGGAGTATAAGTTGCGTAAATATGACTTTAAAACTTTATTTTTCAAAAAATATTTTAAAATAGTTTAGGATATACTCGCGGAGAAGCACTGATATTATTAACTGTTTAATGTTAAAGCTGCTTTTACGTAGAATCTAGGTGGTGCACGTGATATATTTCCAGAACAGTCGTTTGTTTTGTATTCTTTTATTAATCAACTGTTTCTTGACACTTTATGTCGTGGGGATATTTGATGTATCGACGAAAAAAATGGACGGCACACTGAACTGTATCAAGAAGCAATTGACTTACAAATTGCAGAGGATATGAAAACACTTTTTGAAACGCAAGGAGTTGAGAAAAGTGTCGGCAAGGAAGCTTTTGGATTTTGTAAAAAAAACAAAACTATTTGCTGAATAGATAGGCCTGACAGGGCCGCGATGCGATGGGACCTGAATAGAACCTAATCACAGCTTAAAAAGAAGAAAAAGAAGAAGACGGAGCACCGAAGCTCATTCTCTGTCTGAACGTTGAATGGTGAGCACTGGTCATTAAGTAGGATCAAGTACAAGCAATCTACATTTTACCAAGAACACGAAAATCTCGAAAAAGGACTGATGCATCAATGAAAAAAATGAATTTATTCCTGCGACCAAATAAAAAGTTCTGGTAATTATTGTACCAAGACACTCAAGAATTTACCACTAGCCCAAGGTGGATGGACACGGTTGTTACACCAAAACATGAGTCTTACTTACGAACAAGTCCACAGCAAGTTTTTCAAGAACTTTGACAGTCAATAACAGAGGAGCTAGACATGACAGATTGTCGAAGTACCTTTTTGTTCATGTTCTTATGGGACACGCTATATTATACAGGGTTAGTCAAAAGTATAGAAACCCCAAAAAATCTCAACTGAAAAGCATTTTTAGGACAGATGGGGACGACAAAAGTATCAGAATTTTACACAGCGCATCCGATGGTAACCTTGAGCTTGAGATCAAGTTCAAGGTTCAAGGTTATATCAAGATCAAGTCGGTTTTTAAATGGCGACCCTCCTTTTCGACCCCGAAAATGGAAAAACCAGAAAATTCTGCATCCGAATATGGCATTGCCCGTGACCACAAGGTCAATGGTCAAGGTTAGATGAAGGTCAAAGTTTGATTTTTACTGTAAGTTTTTATTTTTAACTGCAGAATCAGAGTGACAGTCTTTGAGTAGATACCTGATGGTACTTTTTAGTGACCTTGATCTTGAGGTCACAAAAAAATTGTGAGTCCCTTCTATTCCATCATCGACCTTGACCTTAAGGTCACTTTTAAGATCATAATAACATGTAGAATTCTATGCTCTCTTATTTCTAAAGTCGAAATAAGGGATCGCTACTCCAAAAATCGATATGACTGATATGTTCTTTCGATCTTGAACCATATAAAAAAAATTCTCTGTTATTATCTATGTCTTATTTTATATGTTTTATGGCCCTCTAAATTTGTTGCTTTTATTTCAGCAACACCCTCTCTATCGATATAAAGATTAGATGCCCTATATATATGTGATCGAATTAAGCTATTTAAAACGAGACACGAAACGTGTATATCGCCTCACTCTATGTTATTCAGATCAGAAAATTTATCGCCCTTCAGATACATCAAACATTGCGTATTCATTACAATAATGGCATAGTTCTTCGCAGTCCCGCGCAACTGGAACAGAATGGAATATCTAGCGGCATTGTTCGCCTCGTAACGCCCCCTCTCCTCATTTCGTCCTGTTTTCTCTGTGTAAACAAAGCTCGGTTGCGCCATATTCATCCCGACCTACAATATTGCCATCCAGGGAATTGCCTTAGTTAACGTTACTTTGTACTTTTACTTTTGATTTTTCGTTTACGGGAGTTGGAATCACACTACAACGAATGGCGTACTTCTTTTCATTCCGGTAAATTTTAAAGTAATCAAGTCCCGCAACTCGAGGCGTTTACTCGAACAATATGTATTATAAATTTGGGCTGTGGTAAATTCTCACTTCAATAGAACGAACACCCGAAGTTATGCCAGCAGTTTAAAAGTTAGTGAATTACTTATAAGGTAGTCCATTCTGTTTAAATGTAAACAACAAGGGAATTGTTTGCGTTAAGCACGAACAGTAACGACCGCGCGCCATTATTCTATGGCTAGAAATTGGCCTCAATGATTTGTTATCGAGGGGGATTATCCCTCTTTATCCTGCCTCATCTCGTGTAGGCCTGGACAGCCTTCGTAGGTGGGCCCCATCCGTCGTCTACCCCGACCGCAAATGCGGCCGGTGTAGGCGCTTTGTGGGACCTCCTTTTGTCCTGGCTGGGCCCCGCCGGCTAGGGCCCTTTCTTCTGGCGCTCTTCTTGCTTCGCCGGCTCGTCTGTGTAAACCCCGGGGGTAGTGTCATGTTTATGTGTGGTATGGTTGGGTAGGGTAGTGCGGCTATGCAGCCTGGGATGCGCTTTGCTAAGGTGGCCCTTAGG
>NW_019416966.1:80488-141257 GCF_000390285.2 Anoplophora glabripennis | reverse complement strand
GGGTGTGTAGGTTTTAGTCGTGTGGGGATGCCCCCTTACGGGGGCGTACGTGTCTTTTGGTGTATTAGTCTGTCTGGTATATTGTTTGTCGGGGGTCGCAATTTTAAAGAAATGTATTCAAAAATAATGCAAATAAATGATAAATAAAGTAAAAACTTACCTGGGCATAACCCCGGCACAGATACCTGTAACAAAGATGCCGACGGCCTCTATGCTTGAGCCGGGGATTAGGTCGGTGGTTAAGAGGAAAGAAAAGGATACTTTCCAGGTAGCCTTAATAAAGGCAGGTAGATCTTGCTCGTTGCAATGCACTTCACTTTACAATAAACACGTCCGCTCAGTTCGACCGCTCGCACGAGAATGAGTAACGACCGAAAAATATTCAATCTGCCTTGGAACCGAGTTATGATCTTCTGATTTGCCGATAATGCAGGGTGTTAATGAACTTATGTCAAATATTTTTGCCACATGTCCGTTATTATATCAAAATGAGGTAAATACACGGATTTGTGTTGAGTAAAATGTAATTTTAAAATCTGACTCACCTCAACATTGCAAGGAGCCACTCTTTGAGACTGCTAATTTTTAATGAAAATGTTCGATGTACCCACCATTTGCTTGCACACAAGCTTCAGCGCAATGTATCCAATTCGCTCGCACGCGCTGCAACATTGCCACGTTCTCTCGAATTATATTACAAGCTTGGCAATTCGATGTCGCAGTTGGTTTATGTTTAGAAAGTCGCGCACTCTCCGAAAAAAGCAAGCGGGGGCTCCATCATGCACTAACCACATATTTTGCCGGACGTTTAATGGCAGGTCTTCCAATAATTCCGGCAAGCGATTTTGCAAAGAATCTAGATATGAAGCACCGTCTAAGCGTCTAGGCAATTCAAAAGGTTCTATTGAAGTGTCATTAACGATACCGGCCCACATGTTCACTGAAAGCTGTTGCTGAAAGGCACCGTGGCGTATTTCGTGTGGATTTTCGATAGTCTAGTGGTAAGTGTTGTGGATGTTACGTACATCATTTCGACTAAAACAAGCTTCATCTGTAATTGCGCTGTAAACTGACTATTTCTTGCATGTTCCTGAAGCGACCATTCGCAAAAAATCTCGACGTAGTGGAAAATCCTCAGGAATAAGCGCTTGAACACGTTGAATATGAAATAGGTACAACTGAGCTTCTTATAATGTCCGCCACACAACATGCATGCGAAATATTTACTTGTGAAATATTTCTGGTGCTACGATGCGGATCTTCTTCGACGAGATCTAAAATCATCTCCTCGGCATTTAAGATTTTTAGTGGTCGTCCCGCGACCTCGACGCGGTTGTACTACACAAGTGTCCAAAACTCTTTGCGCAACAGCAACAAATGTTCGCGGTGCGGAGGCACGTCGTTCAGGATATTTTGCACGGTACACTTGACAAACTCTGTGGGCATTTTCGTTTACTTCGCTATAAATTATGTGCATATCATAATATTCGCGATTGCTAAATAAATGCGCCATTTTCAAAAAAACAACTTGGAAATACGGCTATTAAATGTATTCTCGAAAAACAGCACAGCAATCACTACAACAGTCCGGCTTCATAAGAAACCTACAAACTCGTAAAAAGTGTTACAGAATCTTTTGTAAGTACTCCCCGCGATAAAATACATGTATTTCAGCAGTTCCAAAACAGTTTTAAATACATTTTTAATTAGCTTTTTTCTCTATGACCTTAAACTTCCGATACAAGTTTGTGACATCAGTTAACTCAGTTTTTGCTCCTTTTTCAACCTTTTAAATTTTTGACATAAGTTCATTAACACCCTGTATAATTATATAGGTATAAATTTTAGTGTATGAATTATATTACGTATCAAAACATTAAGACCCGGTTTTAAGAGTTAGTTAATCTTTAATCAGAAGTTAACAACACTTCAATTTAAAAATCTGTTGTACCAAGAGTCCTCATAGTTAACTTGTTTAATTACACATGAAATCGAAGTAGACCTTAAATTATAGTTTAACTAGAGTTCAGAATAAAAGATATCAATGTGACAGAAATAGGGTAAAATTTAAATATATCAATAAAGGATATCTATCATATAAAAAATCCTCCATTTGATCATCTGTAAAGATACAATGGCTTAAAGAGAGTGCCACAAAAGTAGTTTTTAATTTTTTTCTGAAATACCTACCACGAAAGTGACGGAATTGAAATTAAGTAGAAGTTTTCTACTATCGAAAAAGTACTCAGTAAACAATTTGTTGATTTTTCTCTACTGTTGTAAGGGGTAGAAAAAGCCACCCCTAACTTACTTATTACTAACTAACTTATTTCATATGTTTGTATACGTTTTTTCTTATTAATGTCTTACCATACCATAAAATTCGTTTCAATTAGGTATAATATTAGCTAAAGTTATACCTAATTAACTCAATAATTTTATTAAAGATGTGAAGAAACAAACTATTATAAATTATTATTAAAAAGAAATTATATTAATGTTTGTTTCTTCACATATTTAATAAACTTATTGCATTAATTATAACAGTTAAGTGCCATTACAAAATGTCAACGTGCTAGCCGCCTACGAGATAAATTACAGTGCTACAAAATTTCTACCCTATGCCAATCATACCATGTAATTGATTTTAATTTTTTTGCTCAAAAATCGTTAATTTTACGAAAAAATTACAAGTGACCGCTATTGTTTAGAATCAATCAAGCTATCTGAAATGAATGTTTAAATAAAACATAACATAAAACACACCACAGAAATGAGACAACCCCCAAATCCAAAGCCAAAGGCTGTACGGAAGGGGGCTACACTTGAAAAAACGCGGACAAACGCCCATTATCCATCGACATTGCCAGTGCCGACACCAGGGATCGAACCTGGATCAGAGTAGGAAGCCTAGCCGAGAAATGCTTGCCACCGCACTCTCGACCGACTGCGCTACCGTGGCGATTACCGATGGTAAGATAATAATAAGAAAAAGAGTTACGTACGAAACAAGTCTTAAGGGTGGCTTTTTCTACCCCTTATAACTGTAGGGGAAAATCAACAAATTGTTTACTGAATGCCTTCCCGGTAGCAGAAAATAAGAATTTTTTTAAATTTTTAACTTAACCATACTTTCACAAGCCGCTAAACATAAATGTAGTTAAAATCATTTCAAACGGGAATTCGGCCCAATAGAAAAAAAGGAGTAAGTAATCGAGTATAGTTAGCTGATCGGTTGAATGAAGTGTAGCGCGCCACAGTCGAAGTTCCGTGAACGAAGCATTGGCCCGCACTATCTCCATCTCTCTCGCACACGACTGTGCGATTGCCGTTTGTATTGGCAAAATGACAGCTAGGCGAGTCCAGTAGTTTATAAAGTCTATGGGTCATACAAACGTGTATTCAGAGGTTAAACTATTGCAACATAAAATGACACCGACAAATATCCTACGTTTGAACTTGGGACAGGATATTTCAATTTTTTTAAATTTGTAATTACGCTATAACTTGATATTAAATTTACTTTTGTTTGACTTTTTACAATACAATCAATCATTTTCTGAGGTGCTCTGTTGTATTAACTGCTATAATTTAAAAAAAAAGAAAGACTCCAAGTATTCTAATATTGATATTCATCATGAAGTATGGGACACTCAATGTTATGCCTATAAACAAAATCTAGATATGTTTAAGTCCAGTATACTTGACCCGCAATAGCAACCAATGAAATGCTCTACTTCAAAATCTATTAGTACAAGTCTTATTTGTTATTACCAAAATGTTCGCGGGTTACGTACTAAAACTCAAACACTCTTTTTATCTACATTAGCAGCTACACACTATGACATGATCGCTTTTACTGAGTCATGGCTAAATAGTGACTTTACTAATTCTGAACTCTTTGACATACGCCTATACGATACCTTCCGTTGTGATCGTAAGTACGAGTCTATTACTGCAAATAGAGGTGGTGGTGTTATTCTTGCTGTGAATAGAGCTTTAAATCCAATTCTGATTGATCTCGATACCGTATGTGATATATTTCGGGAACTAGTCATGTTAGATATATTATGTGTAAAAATTAATTTTTTAGGCAACATTGTGCACGTCCTTGTTTTATATATCCCTCCTAGAACAATATGTGATACATACGATATTTTATTTGATGCCCTTGAATCACTTTATCACATTTTCGATTCTAATATTTTAATTTTAGGTGATTTTAATATTCCTGATACGTCAAACCTCCAATGCTCTGTTAATAAGTCATTAAATAATTTTATGCAATTTTTTAATTTAACTCAAAAGAATCAAATTTTAAATAAAAATTATAGAATTCTTGACTTAATTTGTAGTAACTTTGATGATTGTGTTGTTTCTAGAACTGATGATCCACTTTTGAATGAGGATGATCATCATCCTGCACTCATAGTCACATCTACACTTCCATCTACCAATGATAATGCGTTTCCGCTTGAAAATAAGCACATTTTAAATTACAAAAAGTGTAATTTTAATTTATTATATCAGGAAATTACTAATTCTGATTGGTCATATCTATCCAATTTTAATAGTGTAGATGATATGCTAAACGAATTTTATAATGTACTGAATTTATTGTTACACAAATACGTACCTATAAAAAAGGAATCTTATGGACATTATCCGGTTTGGTTTAGTGGCAAAATTATTAATAAAATTAAATTAAAAAATAAACTTTGGCGTAAATATAAATCCACAAATAACATTGATGATTACAGCAGATTTAGAGAATTAAGAACTGAAGTTAAATATTGCATTGGTTTAGCATTTAAAAATTATCAAAATTCAATAGTTAATGATCTATCCTCTAATCCTAAAAGATTTTGGTCCTATATTAATTCAAGATCTAATTCTACCTCTATTCCATCTTGTATGAATTATAATAGTATCCAGTTAAATAATCCTTCTGATATTGTCAATGCTTTTGCCAATTATTTTTCGGATTCTTTTTTACCTAGTCACAATGTTAATAGTTGTTCGCCCACATTGCCCTCTGTTGGCTCTAATACTCTTTGTGTTTTTGAGGTTACCGAAGATGACATAATAAATGCAATTAAGAGAATGAAGGGTAATTTTACAATGGGGCCTGATTTAATTCCTGCATTTTTAATAAAAGACTGTAAAACAATTTTTGCAAAACCTTTAAAAATCATATTTAATTCTATAATTAAGTATAAAGAATATCCACAAGTATGGAAAGAGTCGCGAATATGCCCCGTTTATAAAAAAGGGACTAAAAACGACATAACTAATTATCGGCCCATAGCTATTATAAGTAACTTTTCAAAAATTCTAGAAATTATCTTACACAATCGACTTTATTTTCATATTGAAAAATCTATATCTCCGTACCAACATGGATTTATGAGTGGTCGTTCAACTACCTCAAATCTAGTTGAGAAAACCCAATTTATTGCTGAAGCTTTGGATGCAGGAAGTCAGGTTGATGTTGTGTATACCGACTTTTCTAAAGCTTTCGATCGGCTTGATCACAATTTATTAACTTTGAAATTGGAGTCTTATGGTATATCTCCTGCTCTATTAACTCTGTTTAAATCCTATTTTAGTAATAGGTACCAATTTGTGCAGTATCGAGGCTTTCAATCATGTAAATTCCATCAATCTTCAGGAGTTCCGCAAGGGTCAATTCTGGGACCACTGTTATTTATTATTTTTATTAATGACTTAACTGAATGCCTCGATGTCAACTATTTACTATATGCGGACGACCTGAAGTTATTCTTGGAAGTTAAATCATCTACTGACTGTACTACATTACAAGATAATCTTGACAGATTACACAATTGGTGTTCATGTAATAATCTACCTCTGAATGTAAGTAAATGTAAATTTATGACTTACAGTCGACGCAAAACTAATCTAGATTTTGATTATAAAATTGGTGAATCTTTTTTAAATAGAGTTACGCAATTTACTGACCTTGGTGTTACTTTCGATACCAGATTATCGTTTGACGACCACATTAGTTTAGTAACCAAATCTGCTTATAGGAATTTAGGCTTTATTTTGCGTAATTCTAAGGACTTTCAGAACGTAAAGATTCTAAATATATTGTATGCAGCATTTGTGCGTTGCAAACTTGAATATGCATCGGTTGTTTGGAGTCCCATTTATAATATCTATAATATTCATTTAGAGAAAGTACAACGGAGATTTTTAAAGACTATTCATTTTATTAGTTATGGATTTTATCCTCCTCGTGGTACACCTCAAGATTTATTGCTTTCTTGTTTTAATTTTAATAGTCTCTGTCGTAGGCGAATTATGTTTTCAATTATATTCCTTTTTAAAATCATAAATAACACGTTAAATGCAGACTCGTTAGTCTCAAGGATTTTATATCATGTTCCTAGACTTAATTCTAGATTTCACTCCGTTTTACAATTACCCACACCTCGTACCAACTTACTAATAGCATCTCCCCTATATCAAATGATTTCCAATTACCAGAAGTATGAAGATCGACTTGATATATTTTTTCATTGTATCAATGACATAAAAAAATTGTTTGTCTGGTAAATGTAATCCTTATCTTGTATATGTTTGTTAGCTTATTTGTTTTATCTGTCTGTTATTGTTTATCCTTAAGTTTTTTGTCTGAATTTTATATTTTATATTTTGATTGCTCTATGTCATGTAGTATTTATATTTTTATATTTAATGTTAGTTTGTCTTTTTCTTTTAAAATTTAATTAAGGTTTTCTGTTTTACCCTATCCTATAATTGGGACTTTGTCCCGTTGGATATTGTAATTTCTAAATAAATAAATAAATAAATAAATACATTTTTTAATACCAAATTAAGTTGACCGACTAATCTGACGCACGGATAACGTCTTCAGAAAGTAAATTTGGTAATATAAAACTGAAATGACGCATTGTGAAATTAAATTGTTTATTTCTACACATTTAGAAAAGTGAAATACCTTATCCTATCCATTTTACAGCCGAAATAATAACGTTTGCCTGAAGTGAAGGATATACGCCTGCAAAAACTGCAAAAGCGACTGCACGTTCACATTTTCTATTCTACTAAGCATTTTAAGACGTGAGTTATACGCAGCGCCGTATTATATATCTTCTCTTATGCGACCCAATTGGGTATCCCGGTCGTTAAATAAATTTTGCATTTGTCGTTTAGGCAAAAGTATTCTGTCGAAGCGTTTACAATTTCCACTCATATTTTATTCAGAGATCTAGGTCCGCCCGGTGTTGGTGAAGATAAGTAGTAGGATGGCAGAGAAATATCCAGACTCGTCTCTCCTTGCAGTTACCGAATTTTTTGCCAATATAACTCCGAGAGTGTTGGATATGGGAAACGTTCTCATAATTTTATTAAAAAGGAGACGTACCCGCGTTCCAGGGTAGGTTTTCACTGCATTTGAATTCATATCACTGTAAAGATTCCTGGGAAGGAATCTAACGTTACCGGAACATTTTGTTCGGAAGGGAATACTGCGGGTGTATTCATTTTTAAAACATTTTTGCTAATATGGAGGGTTTAATCGAAAGAGTGGCTTTTGTTAAGACAAGTATATTGTTGTATGCAAATTATACAGTGCTCAAAAAGAAAGTAATAAATATCTAAAAATTAAAAATTGTTCTAAACCTTACCTGTTCTAAAATTTAAAAATTCTTGTTTGTACACTAACAACGTTAATATTGTACGTTCCATAAGGCAAAAAATGTCAGGGATTATGTCAGGGGACCGCAAATCAAAAAATGGCAATGACAAACATTCAAATAGTTTTGGAAAGTTATTTAGTAGAAAAAGTATGTCGTAGAATGCGGATACCACTGCAGGCTCTTAAGGAGCCAGCGTAGAGTGTGTTCAAACATCCACCCGAGTACTCTGCTGCTCGGAACCTGGCGAGTATATTTAGTATACTCTAAATTTTGCTTTTGCATTGTATACAAATAGTGTCGTTACCCTCATTTATTCTAAATTGAACTAAAAATTTCTTTCATTATGTCGCAAATTTAATTTTGCACGCCCTCGTTAAAATGCTTATTTATTTATTATTTAGGTATTTATTTAATTTCATGTTATACACAAAATAGTTACATACGTCAAAACAGAAAAAGAAAGAAAGAAGAAACACATTAAAATAAAATAGGTCATAGCCTGAACAATAGTTATACATATGATAAAATATAATAAAATAGTAAAGAAAATATAATAACAAATATGCAAATGGTAATACAATACATTAAATTAGATTAACATTACTCACAAAAACTGTAATATTAATATCATAAAAAGAATTATTTATTAGAAACATTTTTATCCTGTTTTTAAACTGTCTATTGTTCAAATTTCTTATATGCATTGGTAAAGCATTATAGAGACATATACCCAAATATTCTGTACCATTTCTCGTCCTATTCAATTCAAGAAATTTGTGGGCAGATTGTTTCATGATCTAATATATATACGCATTCTAGTCTGAAATGAGCTCTGATTTTCTTTTACGTACATGACACACTGTAATATGTATGTGCATGGAACGATAAGTATAATTATTTAATTTAATAAATTGTTCCTTACAGTTTTCTCTATATACCAATCCAGTCATAATTCTAATAGCTTTTCTCTGGTAGGCAAATACATTCTTACAAGAAGTTGCATGACCCCAAACGAGAATAGCGTAAGATATACTAGAATGAATACAACTAATAAGTCATTTTTAAAGTATTTAATAATACCTTGCCCACCAGGTTCCGTAGTAAATACATATATTTAGAGATTTTTTGCAAATATATATTGTGTGTTTGTGTTGTTCCCACAGCAATTTAGAATCCAAATTCCCAGAAATTTAACAAAGTGTTTATGACATTATCAATTTCACTTAAGGTAAATGTCATGGTCTCATTCTTAGCTTATTTAAAGAGAGTTTGTTAATAGTAAACTATTTCTGGACATTAGACTGTAAACTAAGAATATCTTCTAATAAGTATAAACAGTTTTTATTTCTTATTGATCTAGTTCTAGTATCATCAACAAATAAAATATTTAAGACGTCATCACTTAACGAATTCATGAAATAATTTGTATATATTAAAAAGTAATGGTCCAAGAACAGACCCTTGAGGTACTCCATGTTTGACATACTTTAACTTGATTTTTCATTTTTATACTCCACATATTGTTGACGGTCTATGACATAAAATTTCATCAGTTCTAAGCTGTCTACAGTAAACCCATATGATTTCAATTTATCGATCAGAATATTATGTGATACACAATCAAATGCTTTAGTAAGATCTAAAAACTGAGAGCCTATATATTCACCTTTTACGAAACCTTCATTTATGACTGCTGTTAGTTTCTCCATTGCTAGTGTAGTTGAGCACTTATTACGGAAACCATACTCGTGAGGGTTTAGAATTTTATTACATTCAAAGTAATTACTGATTTGTCTTTTCAGCAAACATTCAAAGACTTTTGCAAAGTAAGGGATAACTGGAATTGGCAGCATTTGTCTACCCGGAAAAACTACATGCAAGCAAGAAGCGGTTGATGCATTTTGTCTTATTTTGCCAAAAATTAAAACAAAATCCAATAATTCTACATTGCTATATACATAGGATATTTTGATGTAAGGCTGACGTAAACAATAAATAATAAGAGCATTATAAAAACCACAATACTGTATAAATATACATTAGTCAAATCAAATCGGCTGAGGGTGACGCAAAAAAATAAAATAAACATCATTTTCGAGCGAGAGTAATATAAGATGAAACATTTCGAATTCTGTACCTACGCATGAGGCCCAATAGTCAAATTTGTCCAAGTACCTCATGACGGTTTAACCCACCACTGTTCACGTCACTGGGTTAGTTTATTAATTAATTTGATTAATTTAGAGTGTAGCCACACCCAGAACCAAACAAATTGACGTTACCTCTACAGATTTATCCTAGCCGTCATTAATGTCAACAAATTCATTAAAATACACAACCTGTCACGGCAGTGGTGGCTCGTTGCAATATACAGGGTGACTCAGAGAGAATTCGTCAACACTAAACTGGACGTACTAGACACCAAATGTTCTGAAATTTCTCAATAATTGAGAAAGTTTTGATAGCATGACTCTGAAAATTGGTAGTGTTGGATTTTTTGGTGTGAGAATTACAAATTGAAGCTTATTTTGACGTTGCTCCTAGAGGCCGCCAGTTTCACCGTATGTACTCTTGTTTAGGTCGCCTAACTTTATTGGTTTCTGAGTTATTTGCGTTGTATGTTTAGTGCAATAAGATTTAGTAAAAGTATAAAGAAACGAAATTTAAAAATTCTGTCGCACTTATAGAATCCTTTTTAATATGGTTCTTTTGCTCAAGGTCACAATTCTTTATTCCCTTCAAACCTATTTATAAAAAAGGCTACCACCTTCTTAATTCAGCTACGACCGACAAATGATCAAACGACATAATTAAAATGAAAATAAATTTTAACTTATATTTAAAATCATTGAACTAAATAAATACAAAATACACTTAGTTCAATGATTAAAACTTAAAATAGTGTAATTTGACTAATCTTCCCAGACGTATCGGGCTTTAAATTTGACTAATTTTCAGTGGCATCCAATATTTATGACTATAATTTTATAATTATAGTTTTTCAGTGTCCGTCTCGATTTTTTCATTAATTTCTTTGTTTAAAAGATTTTTATCTAAATTATTTTGGGTTGGCACTACCAATCCATCGGTCCCTGACGAGCCGCCACTGGCGCGGCAGCTGCTCACGCCTAGCTGACCCAAATTCGTCCTCTGAAATGGAAATTATCATCGCCGTGGTTGAAGTGTGCAAGTATAATAACCACGGACTATAACTGTAAGGTATTAGCTTCACGGTTAAGCTGTTTAAAAGGGATCCATAGTAATTGTAATAATGTGGTCTGGAGTCCTTTGAGACTCAGATTTGAATTGTAAATGGGTGGAGGGGGTAGTACAGGGAGGTGCAGGAGTCGGAGGTATCCGGATGCAAACTTAATTCAAGGTTAGGATATTTCCTCTGTAATAATTTTAGTAACAGTACATTTTGTGTCACTTTTCTATATACAGGGTCTTTCATTGAGAATGGGAGACAGTTTAATGGGAGATTCCTGAGGTTAATCTTTAGCCGAATATCCCCAATTAGGTTTAAAAGTTCAGTTATGTGTTTATTAGGGCATAATTACGAATATAGTATTAATTTTATGCTGCATAAATGATTAAATGTCACATTGCACGATTATTGGCACTGCCAACTAAGAATCCCTAAACCTTAGCGTCATCAATATTAGTAATTCGTTTACAATGAACAATGACAAACCGTTGTATTTACACTTGAGGTAATGCTGTGAAATATCTAATTAGAATAACCCAGTGCCACCCCTGGAATAATTAAATTAAATATAATTACATCATTATTACTATTATTAGGCCCTTATTACTAAAAAAGTTTAACACCCTGTATCTCGAAAACACTGTAAAAAAATCGGTATGAGTGAAAATAATAAAGGCTCAATATTAGTCATTTTGATCATTTTACTGATTGTGATCACATTTAAACTAAAACTGAGTACTTTCACTCAAATATAGGTACTCTAAATAAAAAATAAATTATTCAAGTAAACTCGTATTTGGTGCACTTGTACATAAATCAGGGTAAATGTCCTGATTACTGAGTAATCCCACCCTTTTTCATATCCAGTTGCATTGTCTTTGTTTGCTCCCATCGACCCATTAGATTATCTCATGACCGTGTTGTGGTGGATGGCAGTATGGCGTATGGTGTGCTTTGGAGTTGAACAGTACCGGTTTATCTGGTTATTCTAGTGAAAATTGTATTTAAATGCAATGATTTAATTACAATATATTAAGTCTCGATTAATATTTGGTTAAATAAACGGATAGTTAAATTGTTATCTATATTTACGTATTTGTAACGTACAATATAGGTTCTGGCAATTTATTTATCCGATCAGTCAACCAATTAGTCTAAATTATAGTCTCTAAAACAAATCTGTGTTGAAACCACCATGTCTGTTTAGTAGTTTATGACAATGATATTTAAATTAAAATTTCAAGAAAATATAATGTGGTGCAAACTCCAAACGTTAAAAATATGGAAGCATTTGTTAAGTAAATTGTACACATTAGTAGAACTAATTTCAAATAGCATAGCTTTTACCCAAAAATTAAAAATACTAATTTAATAAATTACAAAAAGTTATTACAAAACACCGATTTTCATCTCTTAACTTCAAGGGTTAATATATATTATCAAAAAAAATAGATTTGAGACATTATTTTTACAATATCTCTCTTAATTAGAAAGTTCATCATTTGCAGAACACTCTGTATAGCGTCAAATTAATTTGAACACTGTATATCCTAATTAATCATTTATGAGTGATTTATTTTATTGGAAACGAAAGAAGATTCTACAACTTTCTCAAAATATTGTAGATGTCTTATTAAATATTAGCTTCATTAACTTATTTGGTTGTTAATTATAATAGTATATTTCGACTTGTAATTTTTTTTGTTTATTATCAATGTAACATGGAATCTTACGTTTTTCGAGTAATTAAAGTGTAAATTTTAATAAATATCTCAAAATTGTACATAATGATTAGAAAAAAATTTTCGGATTCTAGTTCGTTTCTTTGCATTTCCTGAGAAAACTTACCATAGTAATGTATATATTTTTTTACACCATCAGAAAGTAGAGATTTCAACGAAGAAAAAGCCCACCGACGGTTTTAAAAAAGCAGATATTTTGACGTGAGAATTTTCGATTGAAAATTAGGGTGCTTTTTCGATATTAAGTAAAAATAAGGTGAAAAAATTAATATTTAAAATCAAAAAAATTACAGCGTGTTTGGGACATAAATAGGTAAGTTTTCAACAAATTTCGTGAAAAAAAAAATTGTTTTTAAAAGATAAAAATAAAAAACCAAAAACTTGGTTATTTGAGTTTTTCACATAAATTTTGAGGTTATGTGAAAAAAGTGTAAATACAAAAGTTGTAGATCTTTTTATTACCTACAACTTTGCCATTTAACTTTTTTCCATAAGACTTGTAGTTTTACCGGAAATCAAGATCAACCGTTTTTTTGCCCTTAAAAACTCACCCCCTTCCCCTTCCCGACCTCAGATCGCCCGTAAATTATTTTTCTTTTCATTTCTGTTATATTCTCTTCCTTTTCCAATGGGTTTCATCCTACTATATTTTTTTTTCACTTTTTACCATTTTTTAAGGCTTAGGCACTGGTCTATCAGTGCATTTGCATTTAAACTGTGTTGCCTTGTACACAGAAAGGGGACTAGATTTTGTTAAGGCATTTTTTATTCAATTACCTTATTGTTATCTTGGGAATATCCATTAGGCTGTGTCCCATTCTTAATTAAACGCCATGTATAAACACCCACTCCCTATAGTGACTAAATTTTTAACTGAAAACTGTTCGCATATCAATCATTTTTCTAAACACCACCGACTACTTAGAATACTTAAGCGATACAAAGAATTAGAATTGTCTGCCTCTTGGGTTGAGCACCTTTCAGCAGACGTATCCATCGATTTACCAGGACCGCAAAAAGGGGCGATCAATCTTTGCCTAATGCAACTGACGTATTCGATTACAAAGCAGAGGTCGTCTACGGGGCGTTTCTAAAATCAGCTTGAAACTTACTCTACAGAGTCTGCTAATATTGACAGCGTTTGTTAAAATTTTAAACGAAAGCTTCTTACAAACGGAGATGCGTTTTAATCTGTACAAGTCAGGGCCACACCTTGGTTTTACTAAGCGTAAACATAAAAGGGAATATAAGAAAACTAAAGTAAAATTTTTCGTACTTAAAAAAATTATCTAGTCTAACACATCTTAATCTTTATTTCTTCCGACGAATGTTGCAAAAAAAGTGCCAAAAAGATGATTTCTGAGTTATTTCACAAATTTAAAATTTTTGGAGTAGCAGTTATTAGACCTAGTTTTTTTTTTATTCTTGATTGCGTATTCGTTCTCTTTATTATCTGTAATTTATATTTTTGGATTTTGGCATTTCTATCCTTTTTTCAAAAAATGTCTGTATTTCCAAAACTATGAAATGTTTTTCCATTGCATCTTCTGTGCATCTGCATCTGCAATGTATGAAATAGTCAGTCAGTTGTGGAAACAAATTGCAGAAGGCCAAAACTATAAGTTATCAGCATATTTGCTTATCTTCCACGAGTAGAACCTAAGTATTCATTTGCGATGGTGGTAGATATTTGGAACTTTCAATTTTTATACAGAATATTTCTGAAATAATATGCGCAAGCAACTATACAGGACGGTAGGTAGAAATAAACAATTTTCATTAAGCAGCCTGGGGTCTAAAGTTCCAGAAAATTAATCAAAAATTATTACGCGAAACATAGGCCAACCCTGCATCACTTCACTTAATCTGTTTACAAAGCAGTAACTAGAGCAAGTTCAGTGTGGTTAATTGCTTGGTCTTGTCGACTGTAGATTGTTTTAAGTTATTTTTATTTTAAAGTGCCTTATTTTTCCTGCTTGATAAAAATAGACAGATTCTTGGAGTAATAATAATAGAATTCATGCAACATAATTTTTACCGCAGCTAATTAGCACGTGGAAATAATTTCAAGCAATTATTGTTACCTAATATCGATGGTAAGTAGTTTATTTTTAAATTACTTTCAATCCCAGGAGTGTTTCAATGTTTTCTTATCGAGAGACCCCAAAAAAAGTAAATTGAAGTAAATATTTCTACTGACAGAAAACATTCGACGTCGACGTCCTTGAAATTATATTCGTTTCTTTGACTTGACAATTTTTTTATTTTGAAAATATGACATTTTCGACCACAGAAATTGTATATATTGTTATCGCTTTTTATTTCCTGGAATTCAGTATTAGAATACAACAATCTAATTCCAAAATTTTCAGAAGATAATTAATTCATATTATATCCAAAGAAATGCAATATGTCGAAAATCGATCCCTAAATCAAAATTTTACATGTGACAAAAAAATAAATAATAGGCTTAAAAATAGTACCTTTGAATTAGAGGCGTGGAAAAAATTAGGGAGTAAAGGCAGCTACAACCCCCTTTCCTTCATTCGCATTTTGTTTTCTTTACCGAAAAGTATACAAGTTTGCCAGCATGAGCTACAAATCTGTGAAAAATTTCAGTTGAACATCTTAAAAGGTAAGAGAGAAGAGAGAAAATTTTTTTTAATTCTAACTTTGACACTCTATATCTTGACAAGGAGAAGGACAAATAAATGTTGAGATAAGGAAAGTCCAAAAAATATGTGGTTAAAAGCTTTATCTACTGTTTTTGTATTACCTTGTATAGTTAGTTTTATAGGCAGGTATTGTTTCGCAGAGTTACCATGGACAACTGAATTTTTAGGGGGGCAGTAAGAATGGAAAATACAGCAAGGCGAGAACATTATTGATATATGTAACTGTAGCTCGAAAAGCTGTACCACGCACACGTACAAAACAAACTACATCCATCATATGTTCAAAATGTCCATCACCATTTTCGATGCACGCACGACACCTTCGAATCCAATTTTCGTGCACTCGCTGGAAAACATCTCAAGAAATGGAAATAGTGGTACGCAAGAAACACTCAGACACTGTCCAATTCCAGACACCAACTGGATTGCGTAATGCTGAACAGCTCGTGTTATCCGCCGCGCCGTTGTCACATTGCTCGATATGAATTTTATCGAATTTTAAATTTATTACAACGCTAATTATTTTTTAGAATTAAGCATAAAGAAGTTCAAAGGAGTGTATTTTATGGTATTCTATGCTCGCAGTACATCAAGTTGGAGATTTTGATAATTTTCTTTGTCGGAAATGGTTTAAGACCCATGTCATATAAGATTTTTTGTGTATTTTAATCGTCTGTTAAAATTAAGGTAGTCAAACTTCTAACACCCTGTATATCTTGTATCTAATAAAACTACTATACAGTTAGTTACGGATGAGATACTCGTTTAACCTACAAAGAATGACACACTGCAACTGTGACTATATTGCAGTCAATTAAGATGTTATGAGACTCTGTAGATTATATCTCACTCACATTCAAAACATGTTGATAGATAGACATCTAAATAACTAGATCGTTCGTATAATCTATGACGTATTAATAAATCTGCTAATGAATAATTTTAGCCATATTGTGGGTGTAGTTGAACGCTAGACAGAGCTGTAGTTCGCAGAGTAGTTGTTTCCCAGAATATCATTAGTTAAAATCACTGAATCTATTTGACAGTAGTAGAAAAAATATATTTTAAAACCTCAGGACAAAGGAGGGTGCATACTTGCACAGTAATTTTGAATAATGTTAAACGGAATAATTTAGTAAGTGGTCGCGAAATCAGGAAATTTTTCGACGTTACCGCCGTGTAATAGTCGGAGGGCGAGCTGTCGCTAAACCGGAGTTCGCGAAATAATCCGTTAATGAAAATTAATTAGGTAAAAACGTTCTAAAAATGGACCTAGTAGTCTTATAAATATTATCGGTGAAGAGCCAAGCGGAATGATAAATGGCCCTGACGGAATTTGTCAGAGCTGGATGTTTGGCGAAATAACTGGAGTAATATTAATTTCAGTCTGATGAATGGCACGAATGGATTACCGGATCTTACCGGAATTATCGTGTAAGGGTTGTCTGGATCATTGTTCATTAGTTTTTAATTCAAAGTCGATAAAATAAGTTTTACAGGAACTACTTACTACTTATTTGTTAATATGAATAAATAAGGGGTAATCCTTTTACTGTAAGAAAAGCTAGCGTTTACTTAGCTCCAAGTAAAAGATAATACTTCGAGGATAAGCTTTATTTACTATTTCCGTGAAGTAAATCCTCCAATTCATTTCATCATAAAACTAAGCATCTTCTCACATGAATTAAATGCTTCAACATTCTGGAGGTAGGTCTCGAGCAGACTCCAGTCTTATGAAAATATTCAAGTGATATGCCTTCCTCTAAAATACTGAGAATTATGGCGGCTTTTATGCAAATAACAGCAAGAAAAATAATATATAATGGATACAAATCCAGAGTAGAGAAAATATGGAATAGATGGCATATTACTTTTAATAAAGAGAGCAAAAATGGCGCCATAAGCTGGTTATTTTTTAAGTATGTTGGGATATTTTTTTTTGTTTAGTACTAATCGGCATTTTTTGAGTATCTCACTAACAATCAGTTTTATAAAATAAAATTCTGATATTCGTGTATTAAGTGCAGTGGAGGATGCTGGTATAACATGTAAAAAAATTGAAACAAAAATACACATTTTGCTGTTTTATATTTTTAGGTTTTATTAGAGTAAATATATTTGTGTGTAGCAAAAAGCACATGATCCTTAAATAGGTGACGAATGAACAATTTCAGGATTGGTCGCCCTCTTCATCAGAAGAATTTGTATTTGGTGTGTGTACTGATCCATGACGTAGTGCTGCATTGTTTGAAGTAGCTGGCCTGTTACGTTCCTATCCTGATGGTTATCAATGAGTTTTAACTGAAATTATTTGATTTTTGTATTGCTATAACTCTTTATAGTCTTCGCCAAAATCTTCTCTCCCTCACTACAATTCTTGTATTACTTAGGTTCATTAAGTACTTTGTATCTACGGATACAGTGACAGAATAACAACGCAAACAATCAGCAGTTGTAGAGCATAGAACACATATAAAGACATTGACTCAATCGTAATACTCAAGGATTGGAAGGTAACAGACCAGTAATTACAAATCGTGCTCCAGAAAGTGACAGATCATTCGACACAGTAAATGTAAATACCGACCAGAAGATTTAATCTCCAGTTTACAGAGCTTCTTGTAATGAAGAGGGCAATTATTTCTCTTGAAACGTCAAGAAGTTTAAGTTGACGACGTGGCAACCAGTCCAGAAATTAGCTATTGACAACTACTATAGCAGTTAGCAGACCGATCTAAATGAAATTTTATTACCATTTGACCAAGACAAACTCGTGTAGGTATACCGTAAGCCGATTGATGTTTGAGAAATAGAGCATTTGCTTCCCGGAAATATTCCGAAGTAAAAGCATTACATTATTCCTATAAATTGAAGGTTTTACTTTTATTTCAACCTTTTACCAGGAGTACACACTGCACCATTTTTATTCATACGAATCAATAATTCTTCGAGAAATACATTTTATATACTGGCTGCATTGCTCGTTGGCAACAGTAGTTTGTAGTAGAGTAATGTAAAAATCAGTGTTACTTTCAGAGCCAGAGTGACCTAATGAGATTGTTTGTTCTTTCCCTCCTCCTTCCCCATCCTGTGAGTTTCCCGGGCTTAGAACCAGTATGAAGTCATCTGATAAATTTCTTTTATATATGTTTCATAAAAGTTACTGTTTTTAGTGTAGTATTATACTCATACTACTTTGCAGCCATCATCAGCAGAACTAACTGCTATAGGTAAGAAAAAATTGCTTTTTCGAATCCACGTACTGTGGAGACTTTTGGTCAGTAACACAAAACTAACACCTTACCACAATTTCAGCCAATTTAATGGAATACACATTTACATAAAGACATTGTAAAAAAAATTCACTCAAATTTCACTCAATTTTACTTAATACTGTATCAATTTCTGTCCACATCCGATTAAGTGAAATTTTCACTCTATCAGTATGAGTACAAGTGAGTGAAACTATTGCATCAGAAATGAGTGAGTTTTACTCAAATCCGAGTTACTGCCACCTATCAATCGAGTGACTTTTGACTCTATTCACCTCTTAATTGTTCTTAATGCTCAGAATAGAGTAAGAAATCACTCGCTCTATAGTTGACAAAAATTACTCACTTCCGTCGCAAAAATTTCACACATAGTATTTGAGTTGTACTGATTCATACTAATAGATTCAAAAGTTCACTCAATCGGATGTGGACAGAAATCAATACATTATTGGGTGCAATTTAAGTGAATTTTCACTCAATTTTGTTTACATTGCATGTTATTCAAAAACATTAAGCATCCTTTATGCCGAAGACTAAACCATTTAGGACACATAGTAATACAAACTTCTTAAAATGATTTCTGTAATATCTGAAGTATTTTTACGCATTTAGCTTTATATACACTATAAAAAAATCGGTGTGAGTGAAAGCAATAAAGGTATGGAGTGAATTCATTTACTGAAAAGATTGAGTACTTTGATAATTTTATTCATTTGTGATAATATTTGAAATAAATCTGAGTACTTTCACTCAAATATAGGCACCTGTTAAATAAATTCTCCAGATAAACTCGTATTTTGTACACTTGTACCTACATTGGAGTAAATGTCCTCATTATTGAATGGTTGTCGTGCGTTATCTTTGTCTATTCCCATCATCCCCATTAGGTCATCTCGTGGCGTTGTGTATGGCGTGTAGTGCTGGACAAATATCCGTTCATCCGGTTATTTTGGTCACAGTGGTTTGATTACAATAATTAAAAACAATAATATATTGAGTCTCGATTAATATTTGGTTAAATAAACGGATAGTTAAATTGTTACCTATACTTACTTATGTCATCAGTTTGTCATCAGCAGCGGGAATTCTAAGCAGTTTTTCAAATATATTAGATCTTCTTTAAACTCTACGGTTTCTATACCTCTTCTGCGTGGAGAAGATGGCGAAATATGTGATAATAACCAAGACATTTCGGAAATACTTTCTCTCGCCTTCTCCAAAGTTTATACTGACGAACCTTCTTATGATCTTCTTCCACCTATTATCGGACCACGTGTTGTGTCCTGTATGGAGAACATTGAATTCACTCCAGATATAGTTAAAAAACACTTGATGAAACTTCGAAAAGATGCTTCCCCTGTTTTGGATGGCTTATCGCCTTATCTCCTTCTAAAATGTGTTGATGGCCTTGTCTTGCCTTTGTCTATGATTATGTCCGAGTCATTTTCAAGCGGCTTTGTACCATCTATGTGGAAACAGGCTTCAGTTACACCGATCTTCAAGAAAGGAGACAAATTGGACCCTAATAACTACCGCCCAATCAGTCTTTTACCCACAATTTGTAAAATCATGGTATCTATCATTGTGGAGGGTATGACAGATTTTTTACTACAAGAAAACGTTATTCCTGCACAGCAACATGGATTTATTAAAAACCGTTCCACATTAACAAACCTAATCCACTATGTAAACGACTGGTCTCTCGCTCTAGACAATAGTGATCCTATAGATGTAATATACCTTGACTTTTCAAAAGCGTTTGATAGGGTGCCAAGGAGAAGACTTTTACACAAACTGGACCACGTGGGCATTCGCAGTACTTTACATCAATGGATCAACAGTTTTCTAACAAATAGATACTTTAGAGTGAGAGTAGGTGAATCTTTCTCCGGCGGTAGACCGGTCCTCAGCGGCATACCTCAGGGTTCAGTTTTGGGGCCCCTATTGTTTATTATATATGCCAGTGATATTCAATATCACGTCAAGAATAAGGTATCTGTCACCGAATCCGAGACTGCATTAAATCTAAGGTAAAATAAATAAAAAATTATCGCAGACAGCGAAATACAGCGACATCGCTGTCATCAGTCATAAAAATAAAAATTTAGATAGTGACACACGCATAATTACGAATCGACTACTGACTCTCGGACCACGGTAAACCAAGTCTCTGACTATTATTTTAGTATCAAACCATTTTAGAAAGTTTCTGTGATTTTTTTTTTACAAAAAAACAGCAATACTAAGTTCTACGCCTCCCCAGGAGTCTTATTAGCCGCGGCTTCGAAAAAATCGGGTATCAAGAATCTACTAGAAAACGGAGGCGTAGACATGGCGCCCAACGTGGGGCCTCTAGTGGACAAGCGCGCCCACAAGGACCTCACAACCAGGTATCGATATGGAAAATAGATATCCACCTCCAATTCAACAAGGACATTCAGAAATAGACAGTGAATAGTCTTTTGGACCGGCACAACGTTCCACTCCAAGGCAGGAAACACCTACAGGCGAACAACGTCTCACTGATGCGTTTACGGCAGGCTTATGCAACATGCTACAGCCGGAAACAAAGCCGACACCCCGTCTCACCTTTTGCGGCGGAATCACGAAGTGTCCGGCAACGTTCTTCGCGCTTTGATGCGTGGACACCAACGCCGGAGATGGAATCAACTGGATCAATCAACTCCTGCCCCAAGCACTATCCGTACTCCGGACAAGACAGCAACAACAACGACCAGAACGAGCTGTCATCCAAGATTTTCAACAAGATTTCCAAACCAGTCTCTACAAACCAGACGCCCAAACACCCACCGAATACCAAGTCGACGCACGAGTCTTGGTGAGGTCTCATCCGACGAATCGAGAAGCTTTCGCCCCGGTCTGGACTGGCCCCGGCAGAGTACTACGACGTTTGGGAGACATTACCTACGAAATTGGACGATACGGCGCTCGAACTCAACTCCACCACATAGACGACCTCCGCTCATCACCCCAGGGCAATGATGACGTCGAACTAAACGACGACGAGTCAGACGATGACGACCAAGTCTCAGGGGACTACCGCCAACCACAACCTCCACAACCAGGCCAGTCAGATACCAGAGAGCAACAATGTCAAGGTGACATACCGCTCCCGGTCGAGCCACCACAGCCAGGTCCAAACCGCAGACAGCCTAAGCCAAGGTCCACCGCAGCAGACGCAGAGCCATTAGATCAGAGCGATCGTCAGCTCTCCTGCAGCAGCCAAAGTCGAGCCAACAGCGAGTCCAGAGACCTAGGCCACAACATGGCCCTGGTAACAAACCCAAACGAGACCACAGACACGCAGCCCAGAGAGAACAAGGCCAGAGAGGACCACCGTTCCCGAGTCGCTGTCCCCACCGACCCAGAGTCCATGCCAGAGCAACGTGCCGACGACAGAGAACCATCAAGTCAGGGCGATTTACGTTCTAGTTGCCGTGCCAGCTGCCCAGGTGCAACCAAAAAATCAAGAATCCAGTCCCAGTGCAACCACGACGCCGCAGATCCGGAGCAGAATGCCCGATCCAGCCGTCAGTCGTCCAGTTCACAAGCCAGACGCCAGCAGCAGTTCCAGCAGCCCGAGCAGCCACGTCAACTGCGGACTCGAGTGCGGGAAGTGTAGCGAGTGTGANCGATCTTCAAGAAAGGAGACAAATTGGACCCTAATAACTACCGCCCAATCAGTCTTTTACCCACAATTTGTAAAATCATGGAATCTATCATTGTGGAGAGTATGACAGATTTTTTACTACAAGAAAACGTTATTCCTGCACAGCAACATGGATTTATTAAAAACCGTTCCACATTAACAAACCTAATCCACTGTGTAAACGACTGGTCTCTCGCTCTAGACAATAGTGATCCTATAGATGTAATATACCTTGACTTTTCAAAAGCTTTTGATAGGGTGCCAAGAAGAAGACTTTTACACAAACTAGACCACGTGGGCGTTCGCGGTACTTTACATCAATGGATCAACAGTTTTCTAACAAATAGATACTTTAGAGTGAGAGTAGGCGAATCTTTCTCCGGCGATAGACCGGTCCTCAGTGGCATACCTCAGGGTTCAGTTTTAGGGCCCCTACTGTTTATTATATATGCCAGTGATATTCAATATCACGTCAAGAATAAGGTATCTTTCTACGCGGACGATACTAAACTATACGCCAATCCTGATAGTAACCATGGATCCCTCCAACGAGACTTAGTGTCCATTGCGAATTGGTGCGATGAATGGCTACTTCCGCTAAATGCAGACAAGTGTGTTGTTCTCCATATCGGCCGTAGAAATCCCAATTGTGTGTATTCCTTACATGGACAAGTGCTAACAACAGTGACTTCTCACAACGACCTAGGTGTCATAATAAACTCCAATTTGTCATGGTCAGATCATGTAAACTTTGTGTGTAAACGTGCTTACTCTAAACTCTATTTACTGCGAAAGTCGTTCACTAATTTATCATTTGATGTGGCGTGTAAACTATACTGCAGTTATGTGAGGCCAATTCTTGAGTACGCTGGTTCTGTGTGGTGCCCTGATCTCATTCGAGACCAGCAATCCTTAGAAAGTGTTCAACGCTCTGCGACCAGGCTTTCTTTTGGACGAGTTCGACCTTCCTATGTGGAACGACTTTCCATGGCCCATCTCACAAACTTCCAGCAGCGTCGCCTTCGAGGTGATTTAATTATGACTTTTAAAATTCTTAAATTTAATTTCGGCAACTTGTCTTCAATCTACTCATTGAATTCTGATAATCGCCTCCGTGGTCATGACTTAAAGTTAAAAAAAGGAAATTTTATATCTAGAGCTAGGCAATACTTCCTGTCCAACAGAATTTTTACAATTTGGAATAATTTACCAGCTTCAATAATTGGTGCACCATCGCTTAATCCATTTAAAAGTAGACTGGATGCTCACCTTTTGTAATAGATATTAGTTTTAAGTTAATTCTTTAATATGTTATGTTTATTATACCTATTATGCTGTACATATTTTGTTAATTTTGGGTATAATAGGACGTAAGTCCTCTGCCCTAACCTATTTTGTAATGATAATAATAATAATAATGTATCTGTAACGTAAAATATAGGTTATGGCAATATATTCGTCCTATCAGTTAACCAATTTTTTTAATGAAGACTTAGAATATTGTTTCTAACAGACCTGTGTAGAAACTATTGTGGCAGCTTAGTAGTTTTTGACTTTACTCAATACAATGGTATTTAAAGAAAATATAAACTAAATCTGAGTAAATATTACTCAATAACTCAATAGTAGTTAAATTTAGAGAAAAAGGCAACTCTTAGTTGGTTTTATATAATTTAACTACAGTTAATAGTCACTCACTTGATAGTTAGCAGAAACTTAGATTTGAGTAAAATTCACCTACTTCTGTTGCAATAGTTCCACTCATAAAATTTTAGTTGTACTCATACTAATAGAGTGAATATTTCACTCAATCGGGTGTGGACAGAAACTGATACAATATTGAGCAAAATTGAGTGAAATTGAGTGATTTTTTTACAGTATATCCTGTAACATTATTAGGCAGATCAAATAAACCTTTCGCAAGCCTTACAAAATAAACCGGCATTACTTACGCCCCCCCTACTATTTATCAGCGGGCTCACTTTAAAATACTTCGTCCCTTATCCTGCGCCCTATCAACCCACAACCCAAAAACTGGGTAACTTCACCCCTCCTGTGCGCTTATACATGTTTGGGCAAAGTTACAGCCGAAATCCAGTTTCAACTTATTCGCAAACTAAAGGGGAATCCATTCCGAATCCGAGAAGCCACTTTTCACTCCACCGTGTTTAATAGGACGAGCAAAGGGAGAACTTATTATAAATGACACGACTCGTCAAAATTTCCATTCGGGTTCGACGCGGGGAGGAGGAGGACGCCGTTCAAATTAAACTCCAAAATAGGTATTAGGGCGGTATCGGCGCGGAGGGCGATGGAATGTTCGTTCGGAGGGTGAAAAGGGTCTAATGCAAAACCTATTTTTCACTAAATCGTAATTCCGGTTACGACCGCAGTTTTGGATATTGCGCACATTTTTTTAAACGCGAAAGTTCCGTAAAGAATTCTAAATAAAAACAGAAACTTGTTTTAGAACGCGAAATGGTACTTTTCGTATCGTGTCAAAAAATAAAAAAATAACAAGCAATCAATATGCAATCGGAAATTTTTTTTAATATTTATTTCAAATATCTGAGATATCTGAATATCAAGATAATTGTTTCTATAACGAGGCAGGCTATGCCCTATGAAAATAGACAACTGAAAAATTATGCCAAACGAAATGTGACAGTTCTTGCTACGTGCAAAATTAGTGTTATTTGTGTTGGAAAAGTACTTGTGAACAAGAAAAATGCCTTTTACGAATATGGACGCGTTATCATACGCTTCCACATTCATTTTATTTTCAATATTTTGCGATATTCTCGTAGAATACACTACTCTAGAGAACTATTTCAGCGTTTAGCCAGACGCCACTACATTCTGTAAGAAAATATCGCCATGCAAGAGCGGAAGATAATATTATTGTGTTAGCTTATGTCCATGTAAATCCCCAAATAAGTGTTAGGGAATTAGTTAGAGACCTGGGAATTTCATATGGAACACAAGTACACTCGACGCAAGATAAAGGTTTCCAATCTGAATCGTATTTTGTTCGAAATATGACGGCTTAACCGCTTGTCTATATGGGGCGTTCCCATTAAACTCGTGTTGCAATATTTTACCGTCACATCTGACATTTTACGAGTTTTGTACAAAATGCTTTCCTGGTAGATTGGCATTTTTAAAATAGGACAAATCGGCAAACTCTTATAGCAGACCCCGTATGCATTTTTTATTATCTTGTTTCTATTAAAATGCATCTCTTTCAATAGAAACCAATAGAAACTCAATAGAAAAATCGATTCATCCTAGTTAATAAATCTTGCGAAACGTCCACTACCTACTTACGAATAGTTAGATTGAATGGATTTAAGAAAATTAAAAATTTTATTTTTTTTAATTTTGAAAACCCTGCGGCTCGGAAACGGCGGCCTTAAGAGCCTACGTGTGTGTAACAAAATTTACTTAATTTTAGAAACAGAATGGGCCTCTGGTTTTTCTGTACGCCATTAATGAACACTGTATAGGTTCCCGCAATGAAATCAGTTGAAGTTTCTTATAAAAGTTGTAAAGCATACAATTCTACATGAAAATGGCCTCTTGACATTTTCTTGTACCATTAAAATTAACAGAGTTAGGGAGGCTAGAAGTTAAGGGAAGATTTCAGAAATTTAAAAAATCATAACAAGCAGAAAAATGAATGAATTTTGTAATTTTTTTTCAATCTACTCTAAAAAATGTGACTTTTCTTTTCAGAGAAATAGATATAATTTTTAATTTTTAATAAGAAAGTTATAACAATTTCAAATTTTTAATCGTTAATTTTAATGATGTAACAAAACTAAAACAATTTTTTTCTATACTATTCTATTGATTGTTTAAAATAATGAAAAGTTGCCTTCGAATTTTTTTTACGTTTGTTTTTTAGACACAAACAAATTTATTTACCTTTTTATATTTTGAATTTTATTTAGCTCCTACGACACTGCGAGGACAAAGATAAAAAATCACGCTTTGTCGCACTCATGGTACCGAAGTTGTGGACAACTCGTATGCTTATGACAAAGATAGATTATTTCGTTAGCTATTGTCAATGTGCGTGCGTCAGTAAACGTGTGTTTCTTTAAATTATTGTATGCTCAATATCCATTGTTAATCTCAAAAAGGTAAATACATATTAATAAGGACTAATATTTTTTCTTTTAGCCTAAAACGCATTTAAACGGATGCAAACTAACCCTCAGGTTCACCCCCAAAAATAATATTTCCGTGATAACTCGGGTTCTAATCAATAATTTGGAATTAAAGAAAATGGAAATTACTTCTTATAAAAAAAACATTTACGGGCTTTTGTAATGCGTCAGTTGAATAAACAGTATGACGATATTCCACCAAATAGAGATACGTTCTGGGAACGTATACAAAATATTTGCAACGCGACGCGTTGTTGCATCTATGCCAAACAGATTACAAGCCGTTATTGATTCGGATGGTTAGACATATTATTAGACTGTTTTGTTTTTTCATTGTTTATAAAATGATGTCAAAATAAGTAAATAAGTTCATAACATTATGGGCCCGGAAATGCTTCCTTTCTGATGGATGTAAAATTTTAAAAAATCCTGTTTTTCTAAATATTTCGAAAACGATTTAAGATATTACATTGAGCTTTGGTGTATAGTACAGTGGCAGTGTAATATCTTAAATCGTTTCCGAGATATTTAGAAAAAAACAGATTTTAAATTTCTTTCGACATCTATCTCAGATAGGAAACTTTTCCGGACCCATAATGTCATTAACTTATTTACTTATTTTCACTTCCAGAACATGTCCTTAAAATATTTCCCTTTCCTCCCGAAACTGTATAAGTTATAATAAAACTGCAGTTTACAATATTTTTTTATTTTGTTACCTTCATGACCTACCTACTTACTTTCTGCAGAATATGGCACAAATTCTTATTTCAAAATATTAATTTTCTCAGGGACAAGAAAAATAATGTGGCATGACAAAATAATTTCAAAACCTGTATACTCTTCTTTTTTTATAATGCATATACTTCAGGCCTGTAATTTTTTGTTATGTGACGTTACACACGTGCCTACACAAAAAAAATATGACACGCCCCTAATTATTGATGCCTCCCAAAATTTCTATTAATAGTCCACCGGCTTGCCCCTTTAAAAGTAGTATGCCTTTTAAGTTGGAAACCTTTATTTTGCGTCGACTGTACTTTTCTCACACAAATGACACTAATTTAATTTTTTTAGTAAACGGAGACAATTACAAAACTTTTCTAATTAGCGTCGCCTACCGTTGCTCAGGAAAATAATATTTTCATTCCCATATCATAAATATAAATTTTATTAATAGTTCTTTAAAATGAGCCCTTATTTATTGAAATCGATTAAGGCATTTAAAAGTTATGACAATTTCAAGATAACGTCCTTCATACTGGCGTTGCTATGGTAACAACAGCAAAAAAGTTCAGACAAAACTTGTGAAGGGTTTAACAATGTATCTAAAAAGTGTATTTTTAACTTAGGCTATACATGCGAAATTTCGAAGAAACGACAATTTTCTGTAATACTATAGCAGTTGCGCCCCCTAGCGGTGAAGTTACAAACTTGAAAATATTTTACATCAATTTAATTTGGCCGTGTTTGTTAATAGATTTTTACCCCATAATCGTAGCACGTCTAGTTTTCTATGTACAGCCTCTCCATACCACCCTGTATTGTAATTCATATTCTAAGAGTGTTTGATTCAAAATGAGCTCCGAAAGTGAAGACGAGCATTTACCAGGGGACGTATTGGAAACGGCACAAAGTGTACAACGAATTGAAAGGGTGTCGTACTCCAAGAAAACTCAAAAAGTGTCCGAAGCGGTTTTGCTGGCATATTTCGAACATAAAATTAATTAAATTAAACCTTCGACGTGATGGTCAGTATATTTCATGTTAAAAAGTACACTGAATACAAAAAAAACATAGATATCAGAAAATTTCTAAATCTAATACCATATTTAAAAAACAAATCAGTTGGATACTGTCCGAAAAAGTCTAGAATTCTAACGAAAGAGGAAATTGAGAGATTTTTACAAGAAGCACCTGATAGAAAAGGTAATTCAAATTAATATAAATAGATGGACTTAACTAATTTTGGACAACTTTTCAGGTCGTTTCAATAATTGTTGTTTGTGAAGATTCGAGAATAGACCTACTAAAGATAACGATCGATGCTATAGAAGACAGAGATTCAATTATTTTTACAAGACTTCCCGATTCCAAAACTCATACTCGGACATGTTTTGTGATTTCCAAACGAAGTCCAGACCAAATGAAGATATATCGCAAATAATGTGCTTTACGTCCGCCAGTTACTACAAGTCGAAAATTTTTTGTGAAGTATGTCAGAGAAAAATGTGTTAACCAAGTGGTTGACATCAACAAAATAAGGAATGTGCCAAAAGAAATATCAGCTTATCTCAATTTGCTTCATCTGGAAGGGCACTGCTTTACACGTTCCTCCCCCACTCTGTTAGATAACGCAGGGGCCGATATTACCACCATTATACGACATCGGGGTGGCGTTCTAGTACGGTAGCGGAGACATATATGGAAAATTCTATACAAAATACAATTTCAATCGCAAATAAATTGTTACCATCAGCAGAACTTGCCAATAATACAACGTGCGCAGTAAACTTAAACAATTACAATAGCAGCCTCATTGAACACCCGGAAATAAAAACTACGATAACTAACAGCTCGGAATCTGGCATAAAAGACCCCGCCATGCATAATCTTATGTAAAATGGCTTTCAGCAAAATCGTCTCAATTTTTGATATGAGATAGGTCTTATCAATCTGATCAAAATTCCCAATGGCCACAACCCCCCGGTAATCCCTCTTTTTACCTCTAGAGGGCGCTTAATCCCGCCAGAACGATACACTATATGAGAGATGGATTTCAGTTAAATCGTCTGGGTTTTTGATATGTGATAGGTCTCATCAATCTGACCAAAATTTCCAATTACCACGATTCCCACTAAAGCCTCCTTTTACCGCCAGAGGGCGCTTAACCCCGTTAGATCGATCCATAATCCCTTTTTACCTTCAAAAAACCTTGAAAACAAAGGCAAAGGTATGGGTTGAGCGACCTGCTCAACATAATCAGCCACCCGAAAACCTCTAAGTATCTTGTTCAAATCCCTTGATGCTTCTTGAATCAAATTTCAACTTTTTAATTGAGATATTGCGGCTACTAGAGTTATGCGCCCTCTAGCGATCAAAGGACAATTAGCCAGGGAAACTTTTAATCAGATCGGCAGGAGTATCCCGTATAAAAAACCCAGACGATTTAATCGAAAACTATCTCTCATAGTGTATTGTTCTGGAGGTAAAAGGAGGCATTACCGGGGGTTGTGGCCATTGGGAATTTTAGGCAGATTGATAAGACCTACCTCATATCAAAAATTGAGACGATTTCGCTGAAAACCATTTTCCATAAGATTATGGCGGGGTCTTTTAACTCACTGCAATATCGGCACTTTCAATTTACATGTAGTGCAAAATAAATTGTAATCGTCTTGTTTATAATAATTACTGTTTTGTATTGAATATTGAAATAATGTAAAATCATAAATTCGAAAAAAATTACAAATTATTTTGACATTTGGTTTATGTTTTAGGGTGAAAAAGAATTAGCGTTCTAGAACATAAAAGTATTTTGCTGCTAGGGGACAAAATGACACATTGTCAACTGAAAATTTAACGAAAATGTCGATTTTTGATGAAAAAATGTATTCTTTTAAATATTTTTACATTAACAGGTGTTTTCCGCCATAAACACAAGCAAAAAAGAAATTCTTAAATCAAGAGTGGTATATTTATATGTACCCAAAGAAATATATTCTTGATGCTAATATACGACAATTTTAAACTATGTAAAATTTCATCCATCAAGAAAATGTTCATTTAAGTGAAGAAATTTTATTTAGTTTAAGATTGTAGTATATTAACATCAAGGATATATTTCTGTGCGTATATATAAATATACCATTCTTGATTTAAGAATTTAAGATATTAATGTGTTTTACTACATCCATATTTTTGGGAACAGTATAATAATAATAATAATAATAATAATAATAATAATAATAATAATAATAATAATTTCCTTAGGAAGCATTTTAGAAATGATGTCCACCTATTTTTTTATTTCTATGTATAGAATCGCTCCTTAAAATATTGAAACAGAATTCTCGAATACCCTATATTCCAGCACATTCCATGCCCATATATCTGTTTTAGTTCATAAGACATATTTAATCTTCACTAGAGACAAAAAATCTTCATATACCAACTAAAAAGTCTAACTCAAACAGTTTATAATTATATAAAAAAATAGTGATTACTAAAAAATATTACGTTATGAACACTATACAGTAAGCTTTAAAACTGTATAGGTAAGTTAGTCTAAATTAACTTAGATTGATCTTAAGCCGCGTATTTTAATGATAACCTTGTAATTACGATAATTTGCAAATATGGCGAAGGCGCAAATGTCAAAGCGAAAATAACACCTGCCCACTGGCTATACTAAAATAAGAAAAAACTGGGCATGAAAATTATGAAAAATTTGGCTTCCAAGACGAAATTTGAAAAAACAAACTTATAATGTTTCCAAATGTTTGTTAATAGAAAATTATTTGTGAAATATAAAAGCTTCATATTATTCGTACATGCTACTTTGGAAACGTAAATTATGTAAAATTATTACAAGAAACTATTTCCAAAAACGGTGTGACGTACGACGAGTATAGGAAACTTACTTTAAGTAACATTTTAAACTGCAGAAAATAAACTAAAAACCTTGTTTGAAACATTATTCACTTATCATTAGATCCTTCTACTCTACAAGGACTTTTGGATAGTTTTTAACATGCACATAAATTATGTCGGTAAAATTTCACCAAATTATAGCTTTATCATGTTGAAGGCCCGCGCTTTGAATTGCTAATTATCTTAATTAAATAACGCTGTAATTAGAGCACTTGAAGTCATGCATTGTGACAGGTACTTACCTATTCTTGTTTATGCGAACTCTCTTTTTCATCAAAAACATAAATAATTATGATAGCCGTCAACTGCGTTTTGTAAACAAGATATTTCTATCACATTTTATAAAACAGAATCGTTTCTGTTTTTTATGTTTTCTGTCAAAAAATTTGTCAAAAATTAACAGGTATTTTTTAATTTTTCAATAATTTTATGCAGAACAAAGATATTCAATTTGTAATTGAAACACTTTTCTGGTAACTGCGCAACAAAATGACACTTCACTGTATTGTAGACTGTACTCTTAGCGATTAATCATTATTACTGGCCATTGTTGGTACATTGTTATACTTCGTATAATAAGACATCATTAACAATATGAAGATAACAAGAATTCTTAATTTTCAAGCTTTCAATAAAAATGTCATTATTCTCTCACAATAATTAATATAGTTCCTAATGACATACAAATAATGGAAAAGTAATTATGTTATTATTGACTTTATTTTGTTTACTCATAGAAACAATACTATTGATACCTCTTGCACACGTTGATATGGGTGGTTGGTTAAAAATGGGCTAAACTTCAGGAACACTGAGTAAATTGATTTAGATCAATTTCCCTTTGTACAATTTTGCTTCAATAAATTACAAGCTTTCAAACAAACTGTTTGTTTTTAATTTTTATGAAAGAAAAGTTATATGTAGTTGGCTTTCGAGGCAATTTTTGTTCATGTTTGTGGTCATATTTACAGCTTGGAGAAACTTGAAAAGCTTATTCTATTACACAAAATGTGGATCTGGGTGTTCCTCAGGGCTCAATACCCTATTATCATTTTTAATATTTATGAATGATCTTCCATTTCATGTTACTACTGACTACACTGTATTGTACGCAGAATACTTTAGCGATCCAATATACAATTTCGTGTAATAATCTAGTTAACATCTTCAAAATCGTGAAAAATACTGATAATCCGAGTTAAGGTATGGTTGAGGGCTCATTCAATGTGGGATGATGTCTAGAAAAATGTGCAAAAAAATCGTATTCGCACTTAAACAATTGCAAAAGTTGTAAACAAATAAAGATTTAAAAAAGGGGGTTCGTTTTTTTGCAAATAACTCGAAAAATAGAAGCGTTAGAGTCGATTTGAAAAGAGATCATGAGAGAAAAGGAAATTTCCTATAAAAATGTCCCAACTGCCGAACCTGTATCGTCGTTATTTATAACTTTAATTTAATGACGAATATGAGGCTTTTATCGTCGAAAAAGAAATATTTTTCATAGATTTTTCGACAAATAGGACCATTGCTAATTAATTAAAAATTTTCGAGTTCACGTTAACATTCAACGCCAGATAATTGTTTAAAAAAAGGTGCTAAAATTATTTCGCTTCGTGGAGACCTTTTAACAACTACACTTACGAGATCATCTTAATGCGATATCTTAAATAGTTATAACTCATTAGTTATTAATTTTCTTAGTTAACAAAAAATTAAAAATTAATAAAAAATGGTCAAAATACATTTTTTTAAGGGAAAATAATGTTGGGACTGTTTTTATGTTAGAAAGTAACTTTAAAAACATTAGTTAAAGAATTTTCAGTACTATTTAAATAACTTTTATAAACAAATGCAATAATTACATATTTTTCAAAAAAATTTTTGGCATTTTGTTCTTTAGAGTATATTATTATTAAAAAAACTTCTTAAAAAAAATGTTGAATTATTTATAATCGTTTTTTTAGTTTATGGTTGTTTAAATAATACATATATTAAGAATTCGTTTCTTTCTCTAAATTTATAATTTATAATTCTCCAGAAGATTAAATAAAAAAAATTGTTGAAAATTTATTCGTTTCTTTATTTAACAATGTGTTCGTCAAAGATGCAGTTTTTTAGATAGTGAAATATAATTTTTTGTAAAAAAAATTTTTCTTCGAATTTTTTATAGAATTTTTTAGAGCGGTCATGCGATTTATTTACTTATAAACAGATATAACTTGTAAACTATTAAAGATACGGTTATGAACATTTAGGACAATTTTGTAGAATAGTAATTGATCTTTCAAATGAGCTTTCGACCAGTTTGTAGCTATTGTAGATCGTCAGTTACATGAATTTGTTTATAAAAAATGAAGCATTATTACAGGTTTAAAAAAAATTAATGTAACCATAGTTACCATAGTAACTAGATATTTTATTTTTATTTTTACTTTATTTAATACACTGTTCAACAGGTACTAGCCAATAATAGAACAGGGATTTTACAGACAATAATAAAAGAAGTACATTAATTACAAACAAATTTAAAATGAACAAACAAAAAAAAATACAAATACATACATCATAAAAAAGAAGGAAATAAATAAAAGCTATACACTAAATAATACACATAAATGAAGATTAAAATTACATATTTGAAACTACCAGACGTTAAAAATAGAATTTTTTTAAGTCATTAAAGCTGCGGTTAAAGATATCTAGAGAATTTTTATTACAGTTGTTACTGATTTCATAAAGTGGTGAATGTTTGTGTACATTAGTACGAGGAGTTGGTAAATAAATTGTTTCGTTTTCTCTAGAGCTAAGTCTAGGTATAGAGAATGATAATTTGGCAAGAAATTCCTGGCAGTCAGCCAAATTACGTAAAATTTTAAAAAGAAGGACCTGCGAAAAGTATTTCCATCTAGTTTCATGGCTAATAAAGGAATATCTACTCAAAAGGTCCTCATGCGGATATCCGATATATGGATAGTAGCCATCAGATTTAAAATTTAAAAATTTTAAAAATCGACGCTGAATCGATTCCAGTTTATTAATGTGGACGCGACTGTGCGGAGACTATACGGGAGAGGCATATTCAAGTTTCAATCTAACGTAACTAAAGTAAAGGAGCTTTATGACATCTAAGCTTGAAAAATCACGACAGTTGCGAACTGTAAATCCATACGCTTTATTAGCTTCGGAGACAACGGTATCAATATGATTATTAAATGAAATTTTTTCATCAAATACAACGCCCAGGTCTCGAAATGTTTTCGGTCTTGGCAAAACGTCATTATCAATGCTGTAATTGAACATAATGCGAGTGAACTTGTTGGAGAAAGACATGACATTACATTTTTCCACATTTAACATTAGTCTGTTATTATTACACCAAGATTGTATATTAAGTAAGTTTTGTTGAAGTTGAATACAGTCATTAATGTTGCGAACTGAGCTGTATATTTTTACATCATCGGCATAAAGAAGAAAATTTACATCTAAGTTGTTAACTAAATCGTTGATGAATATAATGAATAGTAAAGGTCCAAGTATGGAACCTTGAGGAACTCCTTATGTAGCGACATACTCAACCGATTTATACTCATTATAAACAATATACTGTTTCCTGTTGTCTAAATATGATTTAAAGAAATTCAATAAGGCCCCTGATACGCCAAACATATCAAGCTTCAGGAGTAAAATTGAGTGATCAAGCCTATCAAACTATGGCAATCTATTAAGAATACCTTACCTTAAAACATCCTCGTACGAAAAATCTCCTTGTACGAAAAATCTCCGTCTTACGTGGATATTAAATTGAATGACTTACGTCTAGGCATCAGATCTGAATAAAATTTTAACCTTTTTAAAACTAACTTAAAAGTTTTTTAATTTGGATGTGTTTTTAAAGTATACAGGGTCGGAAAGTACCGATGGTCCATCTGTCGTTACGTGAGAGCGATAAAGTAAGACATAGAAATCCATGCGATAGACAAAGATGGGTATAGTGAAGGCGTTTCATAGTCACCGTCTGTTTCGCCCTTCCACAAATAAGTAGGAGAAGAGCGCATGCTACTGGCCCAAATTTTAACTGAGCGACCGGTCGTTGTCGTCTCGTCAGAACAGAATCACTATGTCTATGAACTTGGGTTGTGTCGTATTATTAAGACAACGCAAATTCTTACGTACTTTTAACTATTTACAATTATTTCATACACCTAAAAGTGTACGAAAATAATTGCAACTATTATCCTCTTTCGTATTTATTTATTACCTGGCCTGGTAGAAAGTAATACAAAAACTCTAAAACATAAATAAACTTAAAACTTATTGCCGTAAAAAAGAAAAAAAATGATGGTTTTTAGTAAAAAATAAATAAAAAAATATGGTTTTTAATAAAAAATTATGGTTTTTAATAAAAAAAGAAAGCAAACATTTTCCTTTTTAATTAATAAGTTGTTCAAAAATGTCCCCCCTTTGTGCCTCGCAATATCCTAATCTGTCATAGAACTCGCTTCTTACGCGTCCCAGCATTTCGGGGGAAATATTATGTAGGACGTCAACAATTCGGGACCGCAAATCGACTAAATTATTTGCCTATCATGTAAATGTCCGTAAATGGTCCGTTTTAAATGCCCCCAAAGGAAGAAGTCGTTGGGCGATAAATCTGGGGATCTGGGAGGCCATGGAATAGTGCCTCTTGTACTAATAACCCGCTGAGGAAATGTGGTTTCCAAAAAGGCGATTACCCGACGTGCATTGTGAGCGGGAGAACCGTCTTGTTGAAACCACACGTCCTGAAAGTTGATATTTAACGCTTAATGCTAAATTGAAGGAATTAGTGATGTACTTATACATGGTTAAAATTCCCTATTTCCCCAATTTCAAAAAAATCTGTAGATCTGGCATCATTCTTTCTAGGGCTGCCCTCTGTTAACGAATTGTATTAACATATCGGAATACGAAGTCGGAATTGTATAAGTAGTGACATCTATTACAGAAAAGGCAAACGACGAAAACAAAGATGGTCGCTGAATTAGAAGTGGAAGTGGATCTTATTTGTGGAAGGGCGAAACGGGCGGTGACTATGAGACGCCTTCATTATAGCCATCCTTCTCTATCGCATGGATTTCTATGTCTTACTTTATCGCTCTCACGTAACGGCAGATGGACCATCGGTACTTTCCGATCCTGTATATGAGTTCGTTAATTGAAAATAATTTAATCCATTCATTAATTTACGTCTTTTTTAAATACTGTAGTATCTGTAATTTAAACTTAGTTTCACTGAGTTGTCCAGATAAATTATTTTTGTTATTATTATATCAAAGCAACGCGACATTCAATTATGTTTTAAACATCTTTTAAAAAGCATACAACTTCTATTCTTGCACATTTTTCGAAGTAAGTATAGCAGAAATAATAATTTTCTAACGACCGCATTGTACGATCATGATCATTTAATAATCAAAGTCCATTATTTCGGATGAATGTTATGTGCCTATTCCGAGGGGCATTATGTATTAAGCAAACATTACTGTACCTATAAAGGACGAAAACAGATTTATATACGAAATAACATTAACGTAGCACTTTTTAAAACCCCTCATAAACAAGGAATGTGTTGAAATGCTGGTGTTTATTTCGAGCACGTAGCAAACCAAAATATACCATGCCATATAGCTTAAAGTTCAAGGTGAAATAAAAGCCCGAACGAAGAGAATTAGGCCAGTGTCTGACATTTGGAAGTAGGAGGAAAATGTTGGCGAATGTGTGTTTTGCCACTTGGTACTCTACTGTCTGCCTAATATACTTGTGTTCGCATACAGGGTATCTAGTGTCGACAGAAATATAGAATGTTTACGTGTTAAATGAAAAATCAAAGAGAACTATTAAAGTGTTTATAAAAATTAAAGAATGTTAACACAAATTAATATAATTACATTTCTCGTCAAATAGGACTTTAGGAAAACACAAATTTTCTAAATCTCGTTAACGTTTCGTCTGGCTATCTGAAATAGGTTTTCTATAGTCCTGAAAATGTCTCAATAAAGAGACGAAATGTCGACATTCAGAAAATTTTTGTTTAACCTTACAACTAATTGATAAAAATATATTTTAATATGACACTGATAAAATAGTTAATATTTTAAAGACATATTATATTATATTGACAATAAGAAAGCAATGTGGACACATCTATTGAACTTTAAAGGACAAGAAAGTTCGCATTTTTTATATAAACTCTCTCTAACCTATCACAGACACTAAACACCCCCTTGCACCCAGCTTTTTATTTAAGCAATTGCCTAATATCGGAGGAGAGGTCGTTTCGGCAAGAGTAATAAACTCCACACAATTTTATTCAATGAGCACCCCCCAAAAGAACACTTAGGGGATATTTGCTGCGGGTTCTAAAGACCAATTGAACGAATATCCTGGCAGTGCCCTTGAAAATTCGTACTTGCGTTACTTTTTTTTATCGTCATCACATAAATGAGTTTTTGTAGCTAAATAGGGTTCAATTACATTTATTTTTTACGAAAAGATAAAATGGGCAAATTAAAATTAATTTAAATGCGGTGCAAAGATTATTTAGTTTCAACAGTTTACTACAAAATTCACTTTACATTGATTTTTTTTAGGTTAATAAAATCACAAATCGAATTCTTTAAAAAATAAGTAATACAAAACAGACACTGAATATTTTTTAATGTACGTTTTAAAAATAAACCTATTCACATAAAAGTGATGTCTAAAAAAGCATTGAACAATCTCAAACGGCATTGAAACTAATATAATTTTATTTATAGTTAAATATTATGAAAATATTCTCATACTAGATAAATTTTGCATCATATCTAATGAATCCTTAATAGCACATTTTAAATTTACCTAAGAAAATACAAGGTATTCAAGTTTTAATACAAGAAAAATCAAGAAAGGAACCAATAAAAAATAATAGAGAGTCGGGTATTATGAATTTATTTTCAAATCTCAAATGTTTAAGGGATCGGTAGTGTAATGCTAAATGTTGGAAAAAACATGTGAATATGGGGGTATAAACTTTCAGTGTGTAACAAATGTTCGGTTGAGACCGCTGAGCGCAGGGGTAGTCGGATTGGAGTAATTTTGATGTCGTTTTATAGTATAAATCTTTCTATGTCGAATAGAAGTGATCCGGGTGTGTAACGATTACGGAGGTGGCAATGGGGGGAGAATGCTGAACTTCTACATTTTGACTATTGTTGTATAACTCTGTCGATGTGTTAGAACTCAGTTTTTCAAGGCGCATAGGGTACAGGCACCAAACTAATACATAGTTTTCAAAGGCACAAAAAGGGGGAAATTTGTAACAATGACTTGGTAAATGTTGTTGACATGTTGACAAGGGTGTGCAGGTGGCTGCATTGTTTTCGGAGGTTTTAGATTTGTTCTGTGATTCTGGGATAGATGGTGAAAATATACAGGGTGAGTCATTAATAATGGCTTAATGGCAGATTGTTAACATCAAAATATAGCGATTGGGCCAATGCCTTAGTCAATTGTTGCTTCTTTTCGTTCTACAGAGTGTTAAAATTGAAAAAATATTTTCGATTTTTTGCTATATTTTAAATATGTTGGACCGATTGTTTTGAAAATTTGTAGTTTTGCATTTTTTTGAGGTGGCAAATACGAATATGCATACAATGTTGGGGTCCTATCAATGTAAAAATATGTCTAACTTTTTGTATTTTACAATTTTGATTTTTTTAACTAGAAATTATTGAACTACGTTCAATTCTAAACAAAAAAGGTACTTGTTACAAATCGATAAACTCTGCTTTCGAGATACACGTTTTAAGGTTTCGAGATTCGGCGCAAATTAAATTAGAAAATTACCAGGTCATAAGATACCAAGCCTGAATTAAGAATTAAGACAAACATTACAACTGAAAATTTTTTTTATACATATCTTAACAAATTATTAATCATAAAAACAACCACCAGCGACCTCAACACACTTATTTAAATTTTGTCTGATCTTAAATAAAGTTCTATGTTGATTCTTGAATATTTGTCCACAGTTGTTCTTGACTATTAATAATGTCTTTGTAAACTAGAGATTTAAGATAGCCCCAAAAGAAAAAAAATGTAGTGTACCTAGCGCCCCCTAAGGCTGAATCAATATTAAAGATCCTACATTAACTTGCATGAGAAAATTCTAAAAACATTTCAACTGTCAACATTCTATTAAAGCATGACTAAATAAATATTAATTTTTGTTTCCTACTGCCCACAGGTGGGTTAAATCTTACACCATTACGTGTAAATCACGCTGTATATCGTTATAGAATTATATAGAACGCATAATTATGGTTTCTTTTACTCTGCGATTTCCGACACATTTTTCCTGCTACTTCCAACGAGACTCTGACCTATACAACCAAACTAGCGGCGCTAGACTATCCAAGCAGAAGTGTCACTTACCTAAATCCCCGGCAAGCGTCCCCTCATTCCAAAATATCAAGTTAAAGGTTGCAGGAAGAGCCCCAACCTACCCTACCACCACCAGAAGCGAGCTGCCCGTCGATGTATCGCCATTCTCCCTCTCCGTCTGCGGTTCCGAGAGAAAATCCTTTTATGGCCTACTTTTCCCGTCCCCGACGAGAAGTGATTTATTCTCTTGCCTTTTGATTTTGTTTAATCTGCAATAAAATATAGCAATAAATGTTGTGTTATTACTTGCGAGTGATGTATGGCTGCGGCTACGTCCCTTAAATATTTCGAGGATGCGGCGCTGACAAAATATAACGTAAAACTACAAAATACTACAGGCTATGACCGAAATTTTTAGTTAACGAAAAGTTATGAGTAACACAGACTAACTGGTGTCGATTATCCTTAGTTTCGTTCTTGAACAATATCCCAGCTAAACCTCTGTGCAATAAAAAGTATCGTAATTGTAATATATTTCGATATTGACTTGGCATCAAACTGTTGAATTTATTTTACATCAACAAAGATTTTGTTTGTTTTCTTATAAGGATTGAATTAAACAACAGTCGAACTGACCATGCTCGCTGTGGATCAGAAAATGAACTTTTATTCCAACCCAGGGCATAAAGAGTTCTAGTCACTTTTCTTGCCACTACAGGGTGGGTCACCAGTAACGTCTCGGTAGCTAGGGACCAAACGACAAATCTTATAGAAACCTGTTTAGGTGGGTACGTGTAGGTGATTACAGCTACATTTTAAAAATATTTTGAAATATACAGGGTGTCCAGGAAAAGCGTACCATATCAGAGTTATTTATTTTTAAATGGAACACCCTGTATTTTACTACATTTTTGAAAGCACCATAAAAAAATAGGTGCACTTTATTAAAGGTTATTAAAGGTTCTGCATACTGCACTTATTGTTTGTGAGATATTTCAATTTTAGTGAAATGCAGGCATAGCGTAGAAATTTAATATTAGCAATAAAAAAATAATTTTAAGGAAGCAGCTTTGGAGAGTGTATTTTAGACCCTTGAAAGGGTGTTTCACAGGGTGTTCAAAAAACTGCTGAATACCTCTCTCAACTTTAAACAGCAATAACTTAACTTTAAATGGGTGTCCCATTTAAAATAACCAAGTATTCAGCAGTTTTTTAAACACCCTGTATAATACTAAGTGACGACAAATATAATAATTTATAACTTCAAGGATCTAAAATACACTCTCCAAAGCCTTAAGCCTTCCTTAAAATTATTTTTTTTACAAATATTTTTCTGCGTTAAGCCTGCATTTTCACTAAAATTGAAATATCTCACAAACAATAAGTCCTAGGTATGCAGAACCTTCAACAAAGTTCAGCTATTTTTTTACGGTGCTTTCAAAAATGCAGTAAAATACAGGGTGTTCCATTTAAAAATAAATAACTAATATGGTACGCTTTTCCTGAAATATTTTTAAAATGTAGACGTAATCAATCTACACATACCCACCTAAACAGGTTTCTATAACATTTGCCGTTTGGTCCCTAGCCACCGAGGCGTTACTGGTGGCCCACCCTGTATAAATGTAATATATCTAATAAAAACAAGTTTTAGAAATTATTTTAATAACAATTAATCAGACCACCTCCACTTTTAGAGAAAAATACATATTTTAAATAATAATATAATAATAATATCTCTACTACTCATTCTAATTACGAGAATTAGCCCAGAAGTCGGAGACTTGTGCGGGAGAGGAGGCGGCATATTATTATTACGCAGGCCGCATTTGCGCCCAGGAACGACTTATGTTGGTAGGCCCTAACCACCATTCAGTGCAGGAATGAGGGAAACCTGGAAAACCTCATTAATTAGGGGGGTGGTCAAATGCCAACCGGTGTCAATCTCTCACATTGACCCAAGCCAACATTCTTCCACCCTACCATACCTGCACAGAGGGCGCCAATCCTCCGTACAAGTATAGATAATCTACGGTCACCGGCCGCGGGATTCGAAACCCGGGCAGTTCAGTTCGACACATCGATTTAAGTACTGACGCCTTAAACCGTGCGGCTATCGACCAATTATAAATAATAATAATAAATATAGATAACCAAGAGCAAGAGCATATTGCACTGGTATCAGAAGATTCAGAAGCATCAAATAAGTGCTCAGATAACTCAGAGTCAGACGAAGACTCTGAATATCTTCTTTTAAATTAAACTACAAAATTATGTTTTCTTTATCTGCACTGACTTTTTTAATTTGCTTTTATGTCGAAATATGGTTAAAGCTTAGTTAAACTGTACTCTGATTATGGTTATAGAGAACTGATATTTTGTTTCTCTTCGTTGTTTAATCACAAAAAATTCTATGAATTTAGATTAATGTAAATAAAATATTACACCTATTTGACTATTACTAATTTGTGCTTAAGTTGAACTCATTTGAGATTTGAAGGCATCCAGAATATAAAAGTTTTGTTAAAATATCTTATTTTTTCCAATTTTTTGCTTCGGAAAAAAGATTTTTTCGAACTTCCTTATACCACACATGAATCGAATACATGAATTTTGCATCCTCTGGATACGGTTTTTGGAAGTCAGGTCTAAACAAGGCGCGTACATAAGACCGATGTTGTTAAAGTGACTTAGCACTAAGGTTTCCCAAAGCATTTTTTTGTATTATTTAATATAATTTTTGTGAGTATACAGAAGTCTGAATGCATTATATGATCTTTTTACTAAATTACTAATTAATTAAATTTACTAACTTGTTCTCTAAACCTTAATGGCCGATCTAGAATTAAACCCAAGTGTTTTAACGCTTACAGATATTATTAATCTTAAACCCTGACGGGTTCATTTTTAATAAAAATATTTCTAATTAGAAACAATATGCTTATTTCCAAATAAAATAACGGCTGACTTAGAAGGGTTCAAGACTAGTTGATGATTTTTAGATACATTATAAATACTTTGTAAGTCATGGTTAATAAATATATCAACGCAGTAACTACTTCATAACCTAAGAAATTAAATGAATAATAAAGTTCAATATTATCGGCATACATATGAATAGAACAGTGTTTACAAATTTAACAAATTGACTGGTATAAATATTAAATAAGACAGGTTCTAAAACAGAACCTTACGAAACACCAGAAGAAATTCTCCTAGGTTTAGATAACTTGTTCCACAACTTTACAGCTTGCGAACGATTCTGTAAATATGATTAAATAAGTAAATTAGCTTCGTTCTGAAATCCGCATGACTTAAGAATGGAAGAGAGTACTTGATAATTAATAGTATCATTGCAGTAAATTTTTTTTTTTTCATTTACTTCTTGAATATTGTCATTAGTGATATGCGTTAAAGTTGTTGTACAACTGTACCCTGAACGAAAACGGGATTGGATAGAGGGAAGAATAAAATTAGTTTCTAAAAATTTGCGTATATGGTTTTATTAACATTAATTTTTCAGCGACTTTAGATAAACGAGGTAAAATACTAATTAAATCGGATATCTGTTTTGGGTCCTTATTCTCAGGTATTGAAATCACAACCGTATTTTTCCATAATTTAGGAAACTTAGAATCCATATACATACATATGCAGCTAGAAAATTATAATCACAGTCTGGTTGATGAAGTGCTTGCATACGTTGGATGTAGTAGTGGTGCACTAACTGTTCCTTAAGGGTTCTTCAAACAGGAGGGTGGCTAATAGCTACATGAATCGCATTTCGATTAGCGCTAGTTCGAGGATTTTCTCCAACTACAAAAATTTGCTCATCTATCTCGAGTGTGGAAACAGATCAAGGTCTGCTAGAGTCGAAGCTTTTTACCAAATTTTCAACTGGAATATCTGGTGAAATCTGGTAATATTGACATACGAGGAACTAGACTATTAAGGTAAGTTTGAACATAGAGACGTTGAGCATAAAGTCCATTACCATTGGCACGTGCATACATAAAATGCATGTCTGCCATTTCTGCATTGTTGAACAACATTATTTATAACTTTACAACACAGACGAATAATAAAAATAAAAAATAACAACATCCTTTTTTATAAAAACACACGATAAAGAATGAATTCGTATTTTTTAAATTTGAGGAACAATATTATCTTCCCGGATGTATTAATAAATTATAAAACAAAAATATTAAATTTTGTATTGTCATGTGCGTACCGTCAAGAACAGTTTTTGCAATTTCTTCGAAAACGGTGCATCCTTTCTGTAAAATTTACAGTGTTGTTTCAGTGGCATAGAAATACCGTTAAAAAAAGATGACGAAAGCCCCTGAATTGTCTCACTTATTATTGTTATATTTAAATCTTGCAGACATATCTCGAAGATATGAACAAAAACAGTATATTTAAAGAAAACTTTAACACCCTGTATCTCAGAAACAAAGGGTTTCCAGACTTTGTCATGTGAAATTGGTTGTTTTTTTAGAATACTTTAAAATATGGCATGTTTAACATAAAAAAGTATCTAATAGATACTTTTTAACAACAACCACATCTTGGCGTGTTACAATCGACACCGGACTCGATTGTAACAAATAACAAATTATTTTATTTTATTTTATATATTTTTTTAAAGTTTTACTTCATTTAGCTAATTCAGTATTAAAGGACCCCGCGCAAACCTTATGGGATATTCCGTTCGGTCAATTTTAATGAAATTTTGGGAATAGGTTATTTTTGTTGTGAGGAACAAAAGTCTTCATGGGCCCAAAGTTCGCTAATGGACAGTTTCCGAGATATTCGATGTTAAAAGTTGATAATGCGAATGCGTGTCAAGCACGTGTTTAAATGCTTATTATTCGCGTAAAAGCTTCATTAAGCTTAAAAACTGTATAATACGTATATATTCGTCTAGATAGTGCGTATCCATTCGTTTGTGCGTGCGTGTGCGTGCGTGTGCATGCGCGTGCGTGTGGGTATATATCGAAAAATAGGGTGTTTTTAAATATACTTATTTTATTAGAAAAAAATATTCTTTATTTAACATCGTAGTTTAGATATCCAACTGTGAGTAATCTATTGATATGGATGGCAGATAATATTTTAATGTGAAGATATTAGAAATATTATACTATTATTTATGAGTACTTCAAATATTTAGGATGTTGAGAAATATCAGTTTCGTTGGACTTATTGTCAAATAGTTCTTAATCGATATTACTGTGCAATTACCATTCACTTGCAGTTTTTGCTGTTATACACCCGATATTGCTTTGGTCATTTTTTCATAGGTGTGTTCATTTTGTAATTAGCAGTTTAGCTTGTTGCAATATAAATGGCTTTCAGATTACAAATTCAACGTTATAGTTGCGATCGGGATATGGTACATTTAAATAGAGTGGTAAATGTAGATGTTTTTGGAGATATTGCTATAAATCGACGAAATGACGCAGGTCTCCCTCCAGCAATTGTTACACCTGAGACTCGAATATGTAATAATTGCTCTATCTATTATTTCAATTTCACGACGAATAGTTTGGAAGCAATTATTACATATTCGAGTCTCGAGTGAAACAATTGCTGGAGGAAGACCTGCGTTATTTCGTCGATTTATAGCAATATCTCCAAAACGTCTACATTTACCATTACCACTCTATTTAAATGTACCATATTTCGCGGGGCCCGATCGCAACTATAACATTGCATTTGAGTCTGAAAGCCATTTATATTGCAACAAGCTCAACTGCTAATTACAAAATGAACACACCTGTGAAAAAATGATCAAAGCAATATCGGGAGTATAACACAGCAAAAACTGCAAGTGAATGGTAATTGAACAGTAATATCGAATAAGAACTATTTGACAATAAGTTCAACGAAACTGATATTTTTCAACTTTCTAAATATTTGACGTACTCATAAATAATAGTATAACATTCACATAAAATATTCTCTGCTATCGATATCGATAGATTACTCACAGTTGGATATCTAAACTACGATGTTAAATAAAGAAGAATATTTTTTCTAACAGAATAAGTAGGTATATTTAAAAACACGCTATTTTTCGATATATATTTTGAAATACTGATTTAAAAACAAGCGAAAAACTGTATCCTAAAGTTGTTTCGACTTACTTCGAGTTACTTTGGATACAATCATACGCTAATAACTCGAATAAAATATATAATTGATCGAGAAGAATGGCTAAGTGTGCTGACCAGATTGCACGTGAATATAGAAGTATTACTATAGCATTACTCCTAGCCTCTTCGTTTATTTGTTTATGAAAAGTATACACATAGACACGCGCACGCACGCACACGCACACACACTCACACAAACGAATGGATACGCACTATATAGACGAATATATACGTATTATACAGTTTTTAAGCTTCATGAAGTTTTTACGCGAATAATAAGCATTTAAATACGTACTTGACACGCATTCGCATTGTTAACTTTTAACATCGAATATCTCGGAAACTGTCCATTAGCGAACTTTGGGCCCATGAAGACTTTTGTTCCTCATAACAAAAACAACATATTCCCAAAATTTCATTAAAATTGACCGAACGGAGTTTCCCATAAGGTTTGTGCGGAGTCCTTTATATCTAATATTAAAAATACTTATGAAACTACTTTAGATACTTTACTCTCGAAGACGAATAGTATAATTTTTGTTACAATTAGCACCTATTGTCACGATTTGTGCACATTCATTAATAATGGAACAGTTCTTCAAACTAAGCACTTAGGTACCAGCCATAATAATAGGCTATACAAACTATAATTGAAATTATATGTACCTAAACCTTAAAAAGGAGACTATACTTTAGGACTTGAAGAACTTTCAGCGAGCAAAGCTCTCGCAGACTATCAAGTAATCGATAAATTATAAATCATTCACTTTAACGGTCTTTGTCTCCGAAATTAAATAAAACATTTATATTTGGCGTAACACAAAAAACTTGTAACGTTAGGGTTACGAGGATCGATATTTCTGCGAAAGGAGAAACTTTTTTTTAATTATATTCCGATGCGGCGAAAGGTCAAAGGATTCACGTTTCCTCGGGCTGTCGGGGGCGTGTTCAGTTCCGGTTTGTCTGAAATTTGCTCCCGTACGAGTCTGTTTATTGTATAAATTTTGTTGCTTAACCAAACGGTTGCTAAGCAAAATATTTATAGGTGGAATTATAATTACCTATTATTTTACTGGTTGATTAAAACGGAATGTAACAATAAAATTCTTTTGTATAATCAATAACTGAGATGTTATGTTATCACAACAATTTGCAATATGTAAAATTTGTCCATCAGTTTACATGGTAAAAACTGAGTGTTAAATTTTATACTAAAAAAACAGTCAGCGTGGTTAAAAAATTAAAGAAGTCACCAATTACGACATTCAAATAAGATGAAAATAAAAATTTTTGAAAACTGGAAAATAACACATAAAATTAAATACACAGGACAGCCCTAAAATAAATTATCTGTCAATATTTTCAAGATAGTAACAAAAACATAAATTATATAAACGAAATAGAAAATTGAAGAAAACATGTACCTAAATTAAATAAATTGATGCCTTGTGTTATACGTATTACTGAAATGTAAAAGTTTATTTGTTTCTTGCTTAGACTTTGGTGTCGATAACAAATCATCCAACATAAAAAATTTGGATTTTTATTTGAAAAATTGATGCGTTTCTTGTTTCATTAAATTAAAATTTAATGAAACTCAGACTTGTTTCTCTCGATTTATCAAAATTAAGCAAGAGCACCTTTTTCTCTCTAACAACGTAGAAATCAATATTTTTCAAAAATTAAATAATGGTATGAAATTAAGAAAGGTGATGATGAAACAGTGGCAGTCGCCACTGTGACATTTCAAAAACACTACGTAAATTTAATAGCCAAATGAGCTAACAATAAGTCTATGTTTAAAATATGAATAAAATATTTCGAAATACATTCAAGATATAGTAAAAATATATATCAACCATTCCTTTTTAAAGGAGCATAACTACCTTATTCTCCATTTTCAAAGAAAAAGGTTGTATAATAAGGCATCCTTACATTTTTTAAATAGTATCTGTCATTAAAACATCGGAAAACGCTTTAATATCACCCTGTATATTCAAGACAAAAGTTTTAATTGATTTTTTTATTAAATTAACATTTAAAAGCACTATCCTTGGTTAATTTTAGTGATTAATTTTGGTTTAACTACTAACTTTTTTAACTTTTACATAAAATTTAACATTTTTGGAAAAAAGATTTCCTTGTTAATATTTTTGGATACAGAAGAATCCTCAAAAATATATACTCAACATACTGTACAATTTCTTCTTAAGTGTATTATGACCAATGCTCCTAATTCTCTTTACTTACTTCAATTATCCATTAGTTATCTCTTTTAGGTTACATTCTAAAATACCCAGTATATATTAATAAATAATTATCAAAAAAAAAATTATTATCACAATATAGAACTCATAACTTTAGAAACAGTTAGAACTGACTTAAGCCTGAGTTGTACAATAAGTGTAAATAAGAATGAATTAATAACACTGAAATAAAATAATGCTTTGTTCAAAACTACATTACATCTGTTAGACTCAAAACACTGCGATATGGAACATACAGCGTTGGCGTATGTAATAATAATGATAATTACAATGCGAAATTCTCGACTAGATTTCAGCTGCGGCATCACTAATACATGTGGAAATCATCCCGACAATATTCACATTGTAATGTCACAGTCCCGACAAACCTCGAACGGTAGAAGCCAGCTCGGTATGTGGAAAATCAGATATTCTGAATGTATTTAAGTGGTGCTATTCTAATAATGGGACGTTGCTATTCTCGCTGTAAAATTTTCAGTTTGGTTTAAAATGTCGTTTTACGAAATAGTTTTTCAGGGCTCTCTTACGTGTTATTGTACAAAGTTCATTTTAAATAACAAATATGCATTTTTATAAAAAAAATTGGTGTATACATGGTAGCCCAAATTCACTTCAGATAATAAGGAAAGGAGTTCTTTATTTTCAAAATACAGGAAATTTAAAGATCCTAAGCCAATCATTTTCTTGGATTTTGGAGTGTTGAAGTTATTCAATCAATTTATTATATGTCCAATTTCATATTTAAAAAAAAATAATCAAAAATTGCTAGTTTTTTTTTCAAATTAAATAGGATGTACTTTTTTCCAACCAATCAAAATTAAATGTACTTATCCCATTTTCAAAATAATCAGATACCTCGAAATACTGGGGTTCTTAATAACGGTATCCATATGGTTTTGGGGGCGCTGAATCCGAATCCGGTGTCCGTTTGACACGATTAGCTCTGGTTTAAGGTCAGTTCAAGGTCAAATATACAAAATCAATTGTCAACAAACTAAATCTATGTATCTAGACGTTTTTGGGGTCGCTGAATGTGAATCTGGTCTCCGTTTGACGTGATTAGCTCTGGTTTAAAGTCAGTTCAAGGTCAAATGTAGAAAATCAATTGTCAACAAAGTAATCCTATGTATCTATGTTTTTGGGATTGCCGAATCCGTATCTGGAGCCGGTTTGACGTGATTAACTCTAGTTTAAGGTCAGTTCAAGATCAAATGTAGAAAATCAATTGTCAACAAACTAAACCTACGTAGCTATACGTTTTGGAGTAGCCAAATCCGAATCCGGTGTTTGTTTGACTCGATCAGATCTGGTTTAAGTTCAGTTCAATGTCAAATGTAAAGCCATTTATGTTGTTCGTATTTGATCCTATGTAAGACTATCCTCAAAGTATGGCACTCTTGTTTCAATGTGCGTTAGGTTTATAACATCCATGTTTGAAGTGATTTATCCAACAATATCATTGTAGTAACCTAAGGAAAATTCTTTATCGTTAGAAAAATATTCCTTATTTCTGTACTGATAGTAAAAAGCTTTCACTTTATTGCTTAGTATTTTTTTAGCCGTGATATTAGGAACTCTGCTCCATTCTCTGCCAGGCCCAAATCTCGAACATCATTTACTTTTTTTGTGATATTGTTCCTGTCTTTCTCACAACGTGATATGAAATATATTCGTCATCACTAGTATCACTAGCAATATCAGTGATAGTTTCATTGCCACCCAAATTTCTCCCTTCTTTAATATCTTGGTGAAACCTTTCTCTCTGCTCAAACCCAATCAAATTTTTCACTTAGGTTTCAAACCTAAATATTTATATAAGTATCTTTCGTATGTTGATTGATCTATTTCTATTAGAAAGTATTTAATAGACCTGAACGCTTCAAACGGACATCAGATTCGGATTTAACGACCCCAAAACGTATAGATATGTAAGTTTACTTTCTTTTCAATTAATTCTCCACATTTGACCTTGAACTGACGTCAACCCAGATCTGATTGAGTCAAACGGACATCAGATTCGGATTCGGCGACCCCAAAAACTTATAAATATGTAGATTTACTTTGTTGGCAATTGATTCTCTTCATTTGACCTTGAACTGTACATAAACCAGATCTGATCGAGTCAAACGAACACCGGATTCGGATTCGGCTACTCCAAAAACGTGTAGATACGTAGGTTTAGTTTGTTGACAATTTATTTTCTACATTTGACCTTGAACTGACCTTAAACCAGAGCTAATCACGTCAAACGGACATCGGATTCGGATTCGGCGACCCCAAAACCATATAGATACCAATGTCTCGTCTTTCGGACCTGACACTTTTTTATGGGGCTGTGTAATTAGTTGATTAGTCGATCTACGACAAATATTTAAAGAGATATTTAAATGAATATGATTTCATTGTAATAGTATACTACTAGTAGAAAACTGTTTCATTAATTAGTTTTATTATTATTTGTCTCTATGTATGTATATAATTCAAAAATGTATATTTTACTTTAGGGAATTTCTGTCAGTTATTGCATTAATAAATGTTAACGCTTTTAATTGTATTTAGAGGATCCCGACCGCTTTTCAGTCCCGATATTTTCGGGATTAAGTTTTCCTGATCCCCAGATTTGCGGGATTGACATCATTTTAAAAAACTTGCAAAATAGACTGCATAAAGCACGCTCACTGCTAGTGCTCTCAACAGAATTGCTTGCCCATCATTTTAATATAAAAGTTTTATCCCAAGCAAGCGGCATAAATTAACCATCGGGCTTGCGATACTTGCGTGGAATAAAACTTTTTGTATTTTAAACTAAAATGATAGACAAGCAATTTTCACTGGGTTACTTGGTGATATACTTACTTGGTATATATACTATTTTCGCGGTCGCCAATCGAGACATTAAGATGAGCATTAAGAGACCTGACATTTTTTTTAATTTTAGCACCTCCTATATCTCAAGAACGAAGGTTGTAAGCTACGAAGAAAATATTTTTCAATTTGGCAGGGAAAAGAGCCATTGTTACGCCCTATATGTGAGCCATAATCTTGAACTCATTCAACTACAACAGCACAACGACGAACAAGGGCAATATTATAGAATGGAATTACTCTGGTTTAGTGAATGAGTTAGTACCTCCCATTATGAAACCCAGAATCCCATAAGCTTTTCAGATAATGGATTCTATATGACAATCAAATGCTAACTAGTAACACGCCTAGGTCTTTGATGGAATTAGCTCTATGGGTAACATGTTAATGTTATTAACGTGACATCAGAATACAGCATTGACGGTTAGTCTACATAGAAAGTGTTATGTATACAGCGTGTGCGCAAAATTTAAATGGTAAATGTAAAAAAGCAAAAAGTCTTTATTTATTATGTTAAAACAACAATTTGCAAAAAAAGTCCAACTGTGAAAAGTTTGTTTTTTCTTGCATAACAATAATTACACTGTATTTTGTCTCATAGAAAACAATACAGATATTTCAAAATAAAAAATTAACTAAAACTAACAAAAAAAGGATTTAATCTGAACATAGCTGTATGCAAAAATAATAAAATATATAAAAAAATGTTTGTACATCGTTTAACATTTTTATGAAACGAAAATAAATTTAAAGAGATAGGTAACCAAAAACTTAAAAGAGGCCGCAATTATTTTGTTGAACGGACAAAGATGTGTTTCAAATTATTCTGTGACGGATCCTTGTTGGCTACAAGATAAAATAAGTAATAATGGAATAAATATCATCTACCTCTAACTCACTGTAAAAAAAATTCACTCAAATTTCACTCAATTTGTGTCCACACCCAATTGAATGAAACTTTCCCTCTATTACTATACCGAGATACTGAGTGAAACTATTGCATCAGAAATGAATGAGTTTTACTCAAATCCGAGTTACAGCTAACTATCAAGTGAGCGACTTATGACTATATTCTGAGTATATAAAACCAATTTAGAGTTCACTTTTTCTCTAATCTGATTTAAATTTAACTATTATTGAGTCATTTTTTACTCAGATTTGGTTTTTTACTAACTAAATATCGAGTGCAGTATTGAAATTAATTCACTTCGCGGGGCCTCCTCCTGTCCTGGCTGAGACCCGCCAGCTGAGACCCGCCGCCGCCGGCTAAGACCTGTTCTCCTAGCGATCACGCTTTTCTGGAGCATCTAACGGGCCCCTATCAATTATGGTCGAGATTACAGAAGCAATATGTAAGTGGTGCCATCTTCACGGCGCCATTCAAACTACTCTATACATTTATAATTAATATACATTTAAACTCATGAGGACATTTACTCTAATTTAGGTACAAGTGTACCAAACACGAGTTTACGTGAACAATTTATTTAAGGAGTGCCTATATTTGAGCGAAAGTATTCAGTTTTAGTTTAAATATAATCACAAATGAGTAAAATGATCAAAATGGCCAATATTGAGTGAAATTGTACTCAATAATTCCACTCAATGGATTCACTCACACCGATTTTTTTACTGTGTGGAAACAAGCAAATATACACGAACTTAAACTGTCAAAAATAATTAAAATATGAAAAGTCATTCAGAAGACTAAAACAGGTAGATTTTCGAAACGTTAACAACTTTTTAAATTGCGCCATATAAGGTTATGTGTTCTTTGTATTTTGTATCTGTCTGTTTTCTCAGTGTGGGATTTCTGGTTAGACAAAACCATTTTCACAAAAATAACTCTTGATTAATCATTTCAACGCAAGGATTTATTTCATTAACTTTTAAATTGTTTTCACATGTGGCAAAATACCAAATAATTAAAGAAAAACACTTCACAATATCTTGAAAGGGTTCGAAAAGGACTAAGATTTTGGTACTCAATCTGGCGCTTTGGGCTACAAAAAAAAATACACTGTAAAAAAATTTTAATCAAATTCACTCAATTCACACCCGATTGATTGAAATGTCCACTATATTAGTATGACTACAACTAAAATTTTATGAGTGAAACAATTGCAACAGAAGTGAGTGAATTTTACTCATATCCGAATTTCTGTTAACTATCAAGTGAGTGACTTTTGGCTCTATTCTTAGTACCTATGTAAAACCAATTAAGAGTTGAGTTTTTCTCTAATGTGATTTATATTTAACTATTATTGAGTGATTTTGTACTATGAAAATTTCTAAGGACCGTCCGCCGCTGTTTCCATTTCATTAATTTCTGGAGTGGTTTTGCACCACTTTTATGTTTTATTTAAATTTTAATTTAAATATCACTATATTAAAGTCATAACCTACTAAGCTGCCACAGTGATTTCTGCACAGATCTGTTTTAGAGACAATATTTTAGGTCTCGATTAATGGAATTGGTTAACTGATAGGACGAATAGTTGCCATAACATGTATTGTACATTACCGATACGTAAGTTAATAGCTACAATTAAACTATCCGGTTATTTAACGAAATATTTATCCAGACTCAATATATTATAGTTTTTAACTAAAGGTAATCAAACCACGGCATTTAAACATAATTTTCACCAAAATAACCGGATTAACCGATACTTGTTCACCAATACACGCCATACACCACGCCACGAGATGGCCTCATGGGGATGATGGGAATAGATAAAGGCAATGCACGACAACCAAAGAATGAGGACATTTCTTTCGATTTAGCTACAAGTGCACCAAATACGCGTTTAACTGGAGAATTTATTTAACGGGTACCTACCTATATTTGGATGAAAATACACAGTTTTAGTTGAAATATTATGACAAATGAGTAAAATTATCAAAATGCTCAATATCGAGTGAAAATGTATTCAATAATTTCACTCCATGCTTTCACTCACATCGATTTGTTTACAGTGTCTGAAAAATATAAGTAGGGTACCCTAAAATAACGGTAATCAGTGTAAATACCAGTACCTAGCCCTAAAATATGACGGTGATTCCTCAATTCCTTCCAGAGACGTCAAAAAATGACACACGTTAAAAAAATTCTAATTTGGAGCTTTAAATCCCATGCAAAAACGCGGCCTTTCCGGGATATAGTTTACCAAACAAGCTCACACTATAAAGAGTGAAGCGCGCTGTGTTTGTATCTACTTTATTTAATTTTTCCTGACAAATTTCCTTTGAAATTTATGCACTTCCTCGTTGGACACCCTGTATTATGCGGCCAAATTTCGAATAACGTTTTTTTTTTTTAATTTAACGTTTTTGCCCACTCGTTAAATTAAATGCCCTATAACAATTTTTTTTTAATTAATGGCAAATTTGTCTATAAAATATGTGAGGAAGCGGAAATTACTGGGACGACAGAATATAATTCGTAACTGCACATACTGCACAAATTAAATTTTGCACCAGTTTATAGCGCGAGTGCTGTAGATCTCATATCCAGAATACATCGGAATTTAATTCCGTCCCGTTCGAAACGTGATTTAAAATTTATGTTATTCATTAAACGTGGCGATTTAAAACAAGTAAATCGGGTTACTCTAAACGCTGTCTACTTCCACAAATATCATTTTCCGTTTTGAACACTATGGGCGCAACTTCGACAAAGGCTTTGATTGATGCGACAACTTTTGTCGGATATTTTATTCATAATTCATCAAAGGGCTTACCGACCTTACCGTTACAAGTGGCGGCCGTACTAATGGATTGATTTTTAGAGGAAGTTAGTCGGTGGTATCGGAAATTTTATTGCAATGCATGCAAATGTTTTGTTCGTTCACAAACGAAATTAATTTTATGGGAACATTTGCGAAATTCATATTTATTTGTACATCCGCCTGAATTAAAATATCCTTGAGTTGATTCATTTCTTTTTCTGTTAACTATCTTGAAAATCCATTCATTAAAAAATTTGAGAAAAGTGAGAAAATATATTTAACACATTGTGCAGGGTGATTCACTATATTTTGACCCCCCTTTAACTTTTTTGTTTTAGGAGTTATAAAAAAATGTGAAATTTAAAAGTTGCACAACTCTATGAAATTTTAGAAAATGATAGTAGAAAAACAAATGAAGTCCAAACAAAATAGCCGCGGATGTTAACTTTGTTAGTTTAGATGGAACACTCTGATATTTTACATATTTGGATAGAACGTTCCCTATCGAGCATATAGAGTTTGTCTGAGAATAAGCGAGATAATATTAAAAAAAGATATATTTTTACATATACAGGGTGTTTCAGTTCGAGTAAATCAAACTTTGACCACAAATAGAAATCAATAAATAATTACAGGGCAGTATTGGTCGATTGTTAAAATCATATTACATATTTACGAAATCTTTGGTATGCTTGTAACAAATTGATTCAAATTTTGTGTGGTGTTAACATTTGCACATGTGCATAATTTACTTTAAAATGTACAAATTTTTGTAGGTCAGTAGCGTAGGAATGGATAGTAAAGCGGGATTTTTTTACCCCAACCTCTACGCCAATGACCTGATAATCATTTGGGATTCATTTTTAGATTCCGTGGACAATTCTATATGAAAAAGGTATACTTATTGAAATTCCGTATAGTGTATCGTTTTATAGACAGTCCTAAAAAAAATTTTGGAAAATTTTTGCTCGAGGTATTTGTCTGAAGATCTTGAAACTAGAAACTTAAATCTTCAAAATGGTTTTTCTATTACCTCGATACGACCATTTTTCACTGAGATACAAATACAATACAAAAAAATCATGAAAATTTTTTGTTTTTTTAATTTTCTATCCATAAATTTACCAAGCCTTTGAATCAAGAAATTTTAGAAAAAAACTGGCGTCAATATTGAGACCCTGTATACCTTAAATTAAAATGCCTATCACTACCTATAATATTTTAGTTTTCAACTGAAAGTCGATCAAAATTTTTCACCAGAAATTATTTCTAAGAATGGTCAAAGACAGGTCATTTTTATTTTATGTAATAAAATCTAATTATATTGGCTTCCTCTGCAAACTTTCTACCAAAATTAAAAAAATTAAAATTGTTTATATAAACGCAGAATTACCTGTTTTATGATAACAGNTAATAATCAACAACATATTGATTCTAATATATTTGTATAAAAATAATACATAATTCTATTAAACAGTCTATTTTACGTATCTGTTTAATAATTTTATTAAGTGAGCTACGCAATACATTCACTCGGCTACACGGGTCGCAGTGTACTAGAAAAAAAAGAAGGGAAGGGATAGTTCATGACAAATTCGGCTCAATTGAGCCGGCTCACTGAACCGGCTTCGTATGAGGAACTGGAACCGGTGAACCGGGTCAACAAAATGAACCGGATTTCTCATCTCCAATATACATTGTTGAAATTAATTCACCTCGCGGGGCCTCCTCCTGTCCTGGCTGAGACCCGGCCGTTGAGACCCGCCGCCGCCGACTTAGGCTGTTCTCCTAGCGATAACACTTTTCTAGAGCATCTAAGGGTGCCATTCAAATTACTCGAAATTAATATACATTTAAACTCGCTCAGTAATGAGGACATTTACTCTGATTTAGATACAAGTGCACCAAACGAGTTTACGTGAACAATTTATTTAAGGTGTGCCTATATTTGAGTGAAAGTACTCTGTTTTAGTTTAAATGGTTTCACAAATGAGTAAAATGATCAAAATTCCCAATATTGAGTGAAAATTTACTCAATAATTTCACTCACTTTATTGCTTTCACTCACATCGACTTTTTGACAGTGTGGAAACAAGCAAACATACACGAACTTAAACTGTCAAAACTAATTAAAAAACGAAAAGTCATTCAGAAAATGAAAACAGATTTTCGAAACGTTAACAACAAGTGCGCGATATAAGGTTATGTGTTCTCTATATTTTGTATTTGTCTGCTTTTTTCAGTGTGGAATTTTTGGTTGGGCAAAACTATTTATTCTCATAAAAATAACTCTTGATTCATTTCAACGCAAGGATCTATTTCATTAATTTTTAATTTTTTTTCGCAAGTGACAAAATACCAAACAAATAAAAAAACTTTTCACAATATCTTGAAAGAGCTTGAAAAAGGATAAGATACTCAAAAGACACCAAATGAGCAAAAAGATTGGGAAAACGGAGAAAATATTGATTTTGGTACTCAATCGGGCGCTTCGGGCTACAAAAAAATATGCACATTAAAAAAAATTCACTCATATTCACTCAATTTTACTCAATAATGTATCAATTTCTGTCCACACCCAATTGATTGAAATTTTCACTCCATTAGTAAGAGTGCAACTAAAACTTTGTGAGTGAAACTATTACAACAGAAGTGAGTGAATTTCACTCAAATTTGAGTCTGTTAACTATCAAGTGAGTGACTTTTGGCTCTATTCTGAGTATGTAAAGCCAATTAAGAGTTGAGTTTTTCTCTAATGTGATTTATATTTAACTACATATTATTGAGTAATTTTGTACTATGAAAATTTCTAAGGGGGATGGCGCCCAAGAGACCGTCCATCGCTGTTTCCATTTCATTAATATCTGGAGTGGTTTTGCACCACTTTTATGTTTTCTTTAAATTTTAAATTAAATATCACTGTATTAAAGTCATAACCTACTAAGCTGCCACAGTGATTTCTGTACAGATCTATTTAGAGACAATATTTTAGGTCTCGATTAATGGAATTGGTTAACTGATAGGACGAATAGTTGCCATAACATGTATTGTACATTACCGATACGTAGGTTAATAGCTAACAATTTAACTATCCGGTTAATATAATAATAATATAACCAAATATTAATCCAGACTCAATATATTATAGTTTTTAACTAAAGGTAATCAAACCACGGCATTTAAACATGATTTTCACCAAAATAACCAGATTAACGGATACTTGTTCACCAATACACGCCATACACCACGCCACGAGATGGCCTAATGGGGATGATGGGAATAGGTAAAAGCAACGCACCACAACCATAGAATGAGGACATTTTTCCGATTTAGCTACAAGTGCACCAAATACGCGTTTAACTGGAGAATTTATTTAACGGGTACCTACCTATATTTGGATGAAAATACAGTTTTAGTTGAAATATTATGACAAATGAGTAAAATTATCAAAATGCTCAATATCGAGTGAAAATGTATTCAATAATTTCACTCCATGCTTTCACTCACATCGATTTGTTTACAGTGTCTGAAAAATATAAGTAGGGTACCCTAAAATAACGGTAATCAGTGTAAATACCAGTACCTAGACCTAAAATATGACGGTGATTCCTCAATTCCTTCCAGAGACGTCAAAAAATGACACACGTTAAAAAAATTCTAATTTGGAGCTTTAAATCCCATGCAAAAACGCGGCCTTTCCGGGATATAGTTTACCAAACAAGCTCACACTATAAAGAGTGAAGCGCGCTGTGTTTGTATCTACTTTATTTAATTTTTCCTGACAAATTTCCTTTGAAATTTATGCACTTCCTCGTTGGACACCCTGTATTATGCGGCCAAATTTCGAATAACGTTTTTTTTTTTTAATTTAACGTTTTTGCCCACTCGTTAAATTAAATGCCCTATAACAATTTTTTTTTAATTAATGGCAAATTTGTCTATAAAATATGTGAGGAAGCGGAAATTACTGGGACGACAGAATATAATTCGTAACTGCACATACTGCACAAATTAAATTTTGCACCAGTTTATAGCGCGAGTGCTGTAGATCTCATATCCAGAATACATCGGAATTTAATTCCGTCCCGTTCGAAACGTGATTTAAAATTTATGTTATTCATTAAACGTGGCGATTTAAAACAAGTAAATCGGGTTACTCTAAACGCTGTCTACTTCCACAAATATCATTTTCCGTTTTGAACACTATGGGCGCAACTTCGACAAAGGCTTTGATTGATGCGACAACTTTTGTCGGATATTTTATTCATAATTCATCAAAGGGCTTACCGACCTTACCGTTACAAGTGGCGGCCGTACTAATGGATTGATTTTTAGAGGAAGTTAGTCGGTGGTATCGGAAATTTTATTGCAATGCATGCAAATGTTTTGTTCGTTCACAAACGAAATTAATTTTATGGGAACATTTGCGAAATTCATATTTATTTGTACATCCGCCTGAATTAAAATATCCTTGAGTTGATTCATTTCTTTTTCTGTTAACTATCTTGAAAATCCATTCATTAAAAAATTTGAGAAAAGTGAGAAAATATATTTAACACATTGTGCAGGGTGATTCACTATATTTTGACCCCCCTTTAACTTTTTTGTTTTAGGAGTTATAAAAAAATGTGAAATTTAAAAGTTGCACAACTCTATGAAATTTTAGAAAATGATAGTAGAAAAACAAATGAAGTCCAAACAAAATAGCCGCGGATGTTAACTTTGTTAGTTTAGATGGAACACTCTGATATTTTACATATTTGGATAGAACGTTCCCTATCGAGCATATAGAGTTTGTCTGAGAATAAGCGAGATAATATTAAAAAAAGATATATTTTTACATATACAGGGTGTTTCAGTTCGAGTAAATCAAACTTTGACCACAAATAGAAATCAATAAATAATTACAGGGCAGTATTGGTCGATTGTTAAAATCATATTACATATTTACGAAATCTTTGGTATGCTTGTAACAAATTGATTCAAATTTTGTGTGGTGTTAACATTTGCACATGTGCATAATTTACTTTAAAATGTACAAATTTTTGTAGGTCAGTAGCGTAGGAATGGATAGTAAAGCGGGATTTTTTTACCCCAACCTCTACGCCAATGACCTGATAATCATTTGGGATTCATTTTTAGATTCCGTGGACAATTCTATATGAAAAAGGTATACTTATTGAAATTCCGTATAGTGTATCGTTTTATAGACAGTCCTAAAAAAAATTTTGGAAAATTTTTGCTCGAGGTATTTGTCTGAAGATCTTGAAACTAGAAACTTAAATCTTCAAAATGGTTTTTCTATTACCTCGATACGACCATTTTTCACTGAGATACAAATACAATACAAAAAAATCATGAAAATTTTTTGTTTTTTTAATTTTCTATCCATAAATTTACCAAGCCTTTGAATCAAGAAATTTTAGAAAAAAACTGGCGTCAATATTGACATCCTGTATACCTTAAATTAAAATGCCTATCACTGCCTATAATATTTTAGTTTTCAACTGAAAGTCGATCAAAATTTTTCACCAGAAATTATTTCTAAGAATGGTCAAAGACAGGTCATTTTTATTTTATGTAATAAAATCTAATTATATTGGCTTCCTCTGCAAACTTTCTACCAAAATTAAAAAAATTAAAATTGTTTATATAAACGCAGAATTACCTGTTTTATGATAACAGAGCTTCCGACACTTATACTTTTTATTGCATAATGAATTTTTTATTTCATTTATATTATATTAGTATGACAGTATTATTTGTTATAGTTCATAGGAATAGTGGTGTTTTAATATTCCCTTTTAAGGAGTAAAATCCTTTAGACATTAAATGCAAAAAACAAACGTTAATGTTCACAAATGAATTAAAATCATTAATGTGCTACTAGTCTGTTGTTTTATAATAATCGCCCCTGTTTTAAAATACATTAAACATTTTTTTAAAATACATTAAACGAGAACCAACACCTTAGGTCAGGGGTCGGCAAACTTTTAAGCTGGAAGAGCCATCTGCAATAGAAATATCAATTTCATGAATTTCAAAGAGCCACGAATTTTTATTTCTGCTTTTACATTTTATTTCAAATTTAAATCGGATACGGAAGTTTATACGCGTCTTTATGTGTACTCGTGTGCTGCTTGTCTGTCCGCTTTAACTTTTAATTTTTAGAGGAACTTGAAGAGCCGCAATTGTCTCTTGAAAGAGCCGCATGCGGCTCGCGAGCCGCGGTTTGCCGACCCCTGACCTAAGGCACGAGCAA
>NW_019416966.1:22373-79505 GCF_000390285.2 Anoplophora glabripennis | reverse complement strand
CAGGGGTCGGCAAACTTTTAAGCCGGAAGAGCCATCTGCAATAGAAATATCAATTTCATGAATTTCAAAGAGCCACGAATTTTTATTTCTGCTTTTACATTTTATTTCAAATTTAAATCAGATACGGAAGTTTATACGCGTCTTTATGTGTACTCGTGTACTGTTTGTCTGCCCGCTTTAACTTTTAATGTTTAGAGGAACTTGAAGAGCCGCAATTGTCTCTTGAAAGAGCCGCATGCGGCTCGCAAGCCGCGGTTTGCCGACCCCTGCCCTAGTTCATTATAAATATCTATAATGCCTAGGACAAATTGAAACCGCATTGGCGTGGCAAATAAATTTATCCAATAATAGGAATTAAAGGTAACATTAATTAATATAAATGCAGATTAAATATCATACTACCTAAATGTAATAAAATTCTTAGATTAAATAACAAACTAATAAGAGAAGGACGTTAAAGGTACCACGGGTGTTATAGGATAACAATATCCTCGATCGAAGTACATTGCTGGCCTTTATGCGTTATGATATAACACCTTAGGTACCTTAATTAATGTAACACATTCTACAACGTTATTAGAGTATATTAAACAGTATCCATCCAATCGTGATATTTCTAGGAATACGTCACATGAAATATTAAGAAAAAATAATTTTAGGTTCTCAGATCACGGAATACAGAAAAGCTGTGGATCTACAGGATTAATCTTCGAGTGTTTTGTCATATAAACTTCACCCTCAAGATTAAAATAAACATGGTATAAAAAAGATAAGGTTACAAATTACGCCAGCAGATAGAACACTTAAAATTAGTAAGGATACTTCATATAAAATTTTTGCCTAAAGTGCTTTCTTGGTTACATATAAGGTGTTGAAGTTGAAAAAATAAATAACAATAAATAAAAATTTTATATGAATACCTCTACTATTGTACTCTACTCTACTATTTTAAGTGTTCTATTTTTGTAACCTTGTTTTTGTTACACCCTGTATATTTTACTTTCTTAGTATTATACGTCCCAGAAGTCCCACAAAAAATCGAGTCGTGTAATTTAAAAAAAATGGCGATGACATCATAGGTTTATGAAACAAAAGGTTTACAAGCAACGTGACAAAACGACAATTAATTCCTATTTACTAATTGACATGTTTTAACGTTATTTCTGGGACGCACTGTATCATAACTATAACCTGAAATGAAAATAGTAATTAAAATTTTCAGATTTACCAACGTTATTCATTGATTGATTTTACCGAACTGATTTTATTCGAATACCTCATCCTTAAACCTCAACTCTTTCAAGTTTAAAAATAAAAGTAAAATAATATGTGACAAATTTTCTATGCTGAAATAGTTCGTTAAAAAAACTGTAAAAAAAATTTCTCATTTCATTACACTAGTTTCTAATTTCCTAATGTAGCAGTACAGTTTACTTAATTTAATTATATACCTGAAATATATGTTTCAGTTGAAATACTAAATTATTCTAGGAGTACTACGTCTATGTTCCTTTAATACACTTACTTTTCAATCATTATATTTAACTGAAAGCTCCATAGATTAATTACTAGCGAGATTTTAATTAGTGTTAGTACCACATTTAGATGACTTTTTCACTTGTGGTTTGAACGGGATATCAATAATCTTATTTTTTGTCCTCAATTATATACAGCTATAGAAGGCAAGTTAAACTAGTGAATTTTTTTCTCAGATTGCACACAAAATTTGTCTCAATATCTTCATTTGTTTCGGTGATTTTAGAGATATAACTATTTTTGAATGTGGATGAGACATAACCTATAAACTATATGTTATACATGCCTGTAGATTGACATTCAATGAACGACCGTTCTGTGACTGGTGACTCTCCTGATGGATAATTTTAGCTATCTGCTAGATATTGAGGGTGTAATTTTTAGTCGGGGCAGATTTCTCTTGAAGTACTTGTTTCCCGCATTATCATTATAGTTTTTTTCAACTTGCACGCCTTGTATTTCGAAAATGGTAAAATTCATAAAAACTTTATAAACTAAGTGTCATTATTTTTACTTTCTCTATGGTTTCCAGAATTTTCGTGATTATCCTGTAAAACTTCGCTTATTTTTAAGCAGTCGTGCACCATCCCCCATTTTCTGGTTGCTTTTGATATATTTTCCGACTAAACTTTTGTAAAATTTCGCGTTTCCTCAGGCTATTATAGGTATACCAGATTTTTTTTTAACCTGAAACTTTCAAATATTTCGAGAAATAAGCACCCTACGAAAAAATGTCAATAATCAAAATTTAATAATTCTGCAGGGGAAATATATTAGTGCTAAAATTAGTCTTTCTCCCCACCTCCCCATTTATTTTTTATTGCGGATTCAAATTCTACGGCTAAAAGTACGTAGGATTTGATTTGTCGGAAACATTTTTTTTCGATTCTTGATAGATGGCGCTGTAATAGACGAAATGACTACTATGTATACTACTCAACAATACGTTTGCAATAAAGAATATCTTGTTTTCACTGTAAATAATCAAAATTAGTTTTAAAACAAATTTTATTTCTCAAATTTTCAATTACCAACTGGAGGGTTATGTGATAAGGATTTGAGTTTTTAAGTTCGAAGGACCTTTGTGATAGATTTAATTCATTATTTTTCTGATTAAACATTTATTACGTACGTATCTTAACAGCAACCTTTACAAACTAAACTAGCTGGAGCGGGGAACAAAACATGGCGGCACGGCCACACGCAAACTAGTATAAGTTCAGGAACATACTCCCCCGCCTTGAAGGATATCTTCAATATAAATTTGTACAATAAACATTAACTAAATCAATTTACAACTGTGAGAATAAGTGTAAAATAGAGGTATACAGAATAACAGTTTACAAGTAAAATACAGATTTTTAGAACATTTTACAAGTAAATACAAGTAAGTAAGATATATATTTTAGCAATTTTCAGGTAAGTCTTCATTCACAGGTAATTCGCACAACTTACGTACTGCTCTTTTTAAAATTCCACGAGAGGTTTGCACAGACACTACGCGCACTACACCGTCTTCGCCTGGATGGACTGCAACAACTCGTCCGAGAGACCACTTCAATGGAGGTAAGTCGTCGATGAGTAGAACCATTGTTCCAATCTTCATGTTTTTGTAGTCGTAGATCCATTTGGTTCGGGTTTGAAGTTGGTGAAGGTATTCCCGGGACCATCTTTTCCAGAAATGTTGTCGAACTTGTTGAAGATGCTGCCATCTGGATAGATGATTAACTGGAGTCTGAAGTAGATTTGCTTCTACAGGTTGTATAAGTGAGTCTCCGATGAGGAAATGAGAAGGAGTTAAGACAGCTAGGTCTGAAGGATTTGAGGAGATTGGAGTTATCGGTCGAGAATTCATACAAGCTTCTATACCTGTTAAGAGTGTATAGCATTCTTCAAAAGTAAGTATTAAATTTTGTGTAACCTTGTAGAAATGTCTTTTCATAGATTTTACAGCTGCTTCCCAGATACCACCGAAGTGTGGAGATCTCGGAGGTATAAATTTCCAGGAAATATTTTGTTTTGATAAGCCAATGGCTATTTCATCTTGGTTTGAGGCAATAAATTGATAAATTTCCCTTAGTTGTTGATTTGCACCGACAAAGTTGGTCGCATTATCAGAAAATATGTGACTGCTTAGTCCTCGTCTTGCAGTGAATCTTTGAAGGGCAGAAAGAAATGCTTCAGTGGTTAGTTGACTAACTAGCTCTAAGTGTACTGCCTTTGTAGTTAAGCATACAAAGACAGCAATGTAGGCTTTGGAAATATGAATTTTTCCTCTCCTTTTACTTTTACGAATTTGAATAGGACCTGCGTAATCAATTCCAACTGATACGAAGGGGCGAGCCGATTGACGAACTCTATCGCAAGGTAAGTTTCCCATGATGTGTTGAGTCTTGGTTGGGTTGAGACGAAAGCATTTTAAACATTTTCTGGTTATTTTCTTTACTAGCCTTCTTCTTGTCAAGGGCCAATATTTTAATCGAAGTGAAGCGAGAACTTGTTCATGTCCTCCGTGTAATAGTCGTTGGTGTTCTTCTTCTNTTGTGCGAAAACTATTGCACCTACAGCGCCCACTTTTAGCACACTTTTAAAGAATGACAAAACCTTCAACTTGTCATAGGTTTTTTAAAATTTTAACAATAAATGCGATAGTTATAAACAAATTAAAAAATGGACACTTTTCTTGTTTTTTTTGCAATAACTTTTTTGTTTATTAACCGATTTTAATTTTGACAAGTCTCATTTTGTAGATAATTTCATTCCCTACAAGCTGTCTATGAGTCACTTTTCGTTAAAATTTATGGTTTTTCCTGCGAAGTGAAAAAACTGTTTTCCTCACTTATTTGTTTAAACAGAAAAGTTACCTAACTAATAAAATTTTTTGACTCACGAGGTGAGAGATGTCTTGTATTACGTACCTTTAGACAATTTTACAATAATCTCGCGATTAGGAATTTTTTCGAGTAAAAATTTTATTTGCTTGGCCTACATTATCGAAACCCTGGAACATGCGTCCTTTTTAGGATGCTTGGTTAACGCGATTTCCTTCGCTTAAGACTTATTGGAATGCTTGATTAAATCTGTTTTCAAATGAAGATTTAAAGATACCATTTCTTTTGTTAAAAATAATTTTTATAAAAATGCTTTATTGTTTACATTTAACGTTTGTGTTATTTCTTTCTTTGTGTTTCTTGTGACTGCCAAAACACAAAATAAATGTAGAAAGAAATAAATAACTTTTAGAGAGAAAGTCATTTTAATGAAGCACCCCGAAGGGAACAGAAAACTACTATGTCCACGACGTTGTTCCTTGTTACGCTAAAAGTAGTTTATTCACCAGCCATTTACTTTTCTACAAGTAACAATTTCCCAGTTATTTGAAATTTGCATAATGAATAAACTTTTTTTGGCGACGAATTTCGAGAATTTACTTAAAACGTAGCATTTTTTATTGCAAACACATTGCAGAATCGTATACATAAGTTCTAAGTAAGAGAAATGGAGAAAAATTGAATTTCGTCGATAACAGCGCCATTATTATGAATAAAAAAATGTTTCAGACAAATCCTGTCTACTTTTAACCGTAGAAATCGAATCTGCAATAAAAAATGAGGATTCCTATTAAAGATTTCAAAGTTATCCCCCTCTCCACCTACAACTGACATTTTTTTCGTAGGACGCTTATATCTCGAGAAGTTTTAAAGTTTGAAGTTAAAAAATACGCCTGTTATATCCGTATAGCGCAAATATTACAGCTCTTCTACCCATTTTTTAATCCTGCTCTCTTCGCGTTCCAAATGACCTCACAGCCATAAATTCCACCCCCTCCGCCGCAGCGCGTGCAAAGGTTCACGTAACGTTTTCATTTTAACGTCTTACTTATTTATCTGGTCCCAGAATTAATTACGGAAAATTTAAGTGGGAACTTCATCAAGGGAAATGTATTGCCCCCTTTTCTTCATCACGCGCACCTCTGATATCAAATAGCTTCAGAAAGAAACGCGTGATTCGAGCGTCTCGTCATTCAAATTGCTCGTTACCTCTGTTTGTGGGTCGGAAACAAGAAAAGTGCTAATAGTGTGTCGTTAAAATTACTGGAAATAGTTTCATTAAATTATCTGTGGAGTAATACACGAACTCTCAGCCAGAGAACTGTGCTAGTCTAGTTGTTCATTAGGCATGTTTAGATTCATTTGTGGCGTAATAATATAGCACAGTGTTTTAAATTCACTATATATTCGTATGTTATAAATTAATACTGAAGTAAATAAATAATAAGACTTTGTGTAAGTTATACAGGGTTATCCAAAAGTCCCGGTACGGCAGAATAACTTTCGAAGAAAGCATTTTGGGAAAAAATGTTCCAGACAAATGTGTAAGGATTTTTCCCTGGCTATCTGATGGTGACCTTGGATTTGACCTTGATTTTGACCTTCAAGATCATTTGAAGGTCAAGTTGAGTTTTTTAAATAGAAACCTCTATTTTTTATTGCGGATTTGGAAACAGCAGGAAATTTTACGTTTAATTATGACCTTGACCAATTCCTTGACCATGACCAAGGTCAAATGTGGGTCGAATTCCAAAAGTACTCATTTTCGAGCGATTGAGAGAAACTACATACCTAGATGTAGTGTTTAATATAATCGTTGGATAGGTCGGAAAGGAACTATTGAGGGACCAGTTTGTGCCCTAATCTGTGTCCACTTGACTTTTTTCTTTGGGACTACATAAAAAATAAAGTGTACGCTCCTAAACCACGAGATTTAGAAAATTTAAAACAAAAAATAGCCAATATTTGATGTTACATCTGATATGATAAGGAGTGCAATTGAAAATTCTTATGTCTAGGAATCTGCCAAAATGTTGATAGAGAACATTTTGACCACAGGTTGTAAGCCTTGTCTTAACTGTCTGAGATTGTTAGCCATTCCTTAACTGTCCGGGATCGTTAGCCTTGCCTTAACTGGCCGGGCTATCTCCTTGCCTTAACTGACTGAGATCGCTAGCTACCCTACAGTGACTGAAATTCTTGAAAAAATCTCTTTAAAATGACCTTCAAATACTGGTTCAAGGCCAAGAGCTTGATTATGGCCATATTCGTACAATTGCTTTTCCGTTCTTCCTAACTTACCAAAAAAATAATAGTTAATGTAAATAAATTTACCTGACTTTGACATGATCTTGAGGGTCAATGTCAAAGTTGTACTCAAGATCGTACTTGAAGGTTAAATTTCAGCTCTTTCCAAATCCGTAATAAAAAATAGGGGTTACCAATGAAAAAACAACTTTGACCTTGGAATGACCTTGAAGGTCATTGTCAAAGTCATGGTCAAGACATCATTGGACGTAAAATTTCCTGCTCTTTCCAAATCCGCGATAAAAAATAGGGGTTCCCAATTAAAAAACTTAACTTGACCTTCAAATGACCTTGAAGGTCAAAGTCAAGATCAAATCCAAGGTCACCATCAGATAGCCAGGGAAAAAGCCTGATACGTCTGAAACATTTTTTCCCATAATGCTTTCTTCGAAAGTTTTTCTGTCTTACCGGGACTTTTGGATAACCCTGTATAAATCTCTTTGTATATTTTCATTTAAAGTTATTGCAGAGTATGAGAAACATCAATAATAACCATAATATTGAAGTTTGTCTAGTTTTAGCTTACACTTCATAGTGTGAGAAAGTAAAATAACTCCCTTGTTACTTATAATACAGAAAGTAAAATAACTCCCTTGTTACTTATAATACAGAAAAAAAGATTATATCAAAGTTGTACAGAATCAAGAAACCTAAACTACAAAATTAATATGAAACATACAGGGCGATGAGTAAAAACGGGACACGCCAAAAATTACATTTTTTAAATGGAACACCCTGTATATTTTTAAACATATGGATTTCCGAGAAAATTATATATATGGCAATATAAACAGTTTATCATTTTAGTGCAGGGTTGCCAAGTTATGTAGGAAATTCTTCGAATTTTGGAAAAAACATGACCTCGAAGAAGTTGTATTAACTTTCAGGTACTAACACTTGGAACAAAATAATTAGAGTGTTTAAGGCAAATGTTAGACAAAGGCTCCGATATTAGCCAATGTCGATATTTTATACAGGTCATTTTTTATAATACTATCATTTTTAGAAAGGTTAAACTTGATTTTCTAAAATTTTTCAAATGAACAGCCTGTATTTTATTGTTCTACTTTATTCACAACTTTTATTAAGCATGTTCTATATCTAAAATTGTTAGTTTTTAAGATATAGCAACATATCCGAAAAAACTTTATTATTATTTTATAGAATACCACAAATAAATATTAAATAATAAAATTAACTCAAAATGGAATGATTAATTATGAACTGACAAATTGACACAATATGACAGTTTTTTCCAAAGCCATTTCATGCGACCGAAAATAATAGAAATTAGGTTTTTCAGGAAATGTTGCTATATCTTAAACTAACAACTTTAGGTGTAGAACATACTTAATAAAAGTTGAAGTGGCCTGATATGTAAATAAAATAGAAATAAAATACAGGGTGTTTGAAAAATTGTGGAAAATCAAGTTTGAAGTTTCTAAAAATGATCGAATTATAAAAAATGCCCTGTATAAAATATCGATATTAGCTAATACAAGAGTCTTTGCCTAACATTTGTCTATAACTCTGTCAAATATTTTTCCTCCAAGTGTTAGAAGTTGAAAGTTAATACAACTTCATCGAGGTCATGTTTTTTTCCAAAATTCGAATAATTATCTACATAACTTGGCAACCCCTAAAATGTAAAACTGTTTATATTGTCATATATAGAATTTTCTCAGAAATCCATATGTTTAAAAATATACAGGGTGTTCCATTTAAAAAATTTAATCTTTGACGTGTCCCGTTTTTACTAATCGCCCTGTATGTTTCAAATTAATTTTGTCCATTAGGTTTTTTGATTCTGTACAACTTTCATATAAACTTTTTTTCTGTATTATAAATAACAAGGGAGTTATTTTACTTTCTCACACTAATGGCCTACCCTGTATATTTTGTTTTCAGTGAAATGTTCTTAAGAAATGGCCATTGCTCTCGAAATGGTTCAAAGATTCCACCTCAAAATGCACCTGGACCCGAGATCTAAGACAAAACTTTCACCCTGAAAAATTCTCCATATAAATGAAAACTGCAGTAAAATTTTTCCGAAAAAATACCTCAAGAATATTTTTCCTTTTAGCTACTTAATTATTTTAAATTAGAAGTTAATTTTGGGGAAGAAAACGTATCTCATTTGTCTTGGGTAAATATATTGTTTATTTAATTAGTCCTGATAGTTACAGAAATCTAAGATTAATTGAAGCTTTATACAGTTTTCGAGAGCATCAAAACATATGTGGTAGCTAATTTTTAAATTTAAACACTGAAGGATAAGGACGTAGTAAATATACAGGACAATTCATAACATATCCAAAAAAATTTTGGCATAGATGCATCAAGAAAAATGGAGTCAATATCGTGAAAAAAGTTTTTTATAAAATCCTTATAGTTTCCGAAATAAAAATTATTGAAGCTGTAGTATTTACAACCCTTACATCGCTGAGCTACTGTAGTCTAGCGTCATTGCGTCCTGTGCGCAATGAACCCTCTCTCAACGTGGCCCCAGGTGATTCCGAATACTGAAATCCGATTTTAGTAATAACGTTTTTTTGATAGTGTTTACATTAATTTTTCAAGTGTCAAAAATGGCTTACGTGTATAGCAACTCGGAGTTGATGGATATCGTTTTAATTTATGGCGAAGCAAGACAACATTTGTATTAGTTCGTAGAAATTGGATAAGATGGACCCAAAAGTGTTTACACGTCGGTGGACAAAATTTTGAACAGTTGTTATAATATCAGATATGTCAAAATATTTTATTAATTAAAACCACAAATTAATTTTATTAATAATAACAATAACGGCAAAAATTTTACACTTTGCTGCATGATTTGCCTTGCGCAAGGTGAGGTTTTACAGTGAACCAGTTTCCAGTGCCGCGCAGAAGTGTATTTTTAAATCATTTTCGAACTGCTCTTTTTGATTATTTTTAGTATTTGTAAGAGCCCCCTGTACATTTAAAATTTTTTGAGAATGTGAATTAATAAATCTTAAATTTATCTAATTTTATTTTCCCTTCACTTAAGTATGTCGTAATCTGTCTTGGAAAAATATATATAGCATGTAAAAAACGATATTCTTTCTAAAAATATTATAAAATAATAATGCCTACATTTTTTTCTTCTGGTTATACTACTAGGTTTTACTTAAATTATGTAATTATAGATTACCTATTATGGCGTCAAAATAATCCAATATGTAATTTTACATAAAATTTTTATTTAAATAATAATCTTACAATATAGCAAGAATAATAATTGAGTGTAGCTCGAAAAATAACTAAGTGTTGAACACATTGTTTACAAATTTTAAAATAGAATGTTTACACCTACAACTTTTAGGTCAGGTTAGATTATTCTTAAAAAACACTACACGCTTGAGATTTTTCAATAGAATAATTGAGTAATTGCCCTTTTTTGTCATCGGATTTTTGCTTGAAAATTTTCTAAGGAAATTTTAGGCTAAAAAAGTTTTCCTAAATTAATTCTCAGTCTATGCAAGGTCAAAGCTTGAAGAGAAAACATAAATACGATTCTACAGCGATAAGCAAATTTCTAAAGCAAAAGAGATTACATGTACTTTGACAGGTGAGAAAGTACATCTCAGAATCATCCCTGATTCCCTTATTAACTTTAAAATTAGAATTTACACACTCATTCGTTGTTTTGTTCGAAATTTTCCAACGGTTGAAATCATCCTCTAACGCTTTCTCAGTTTATATTAGAAAGAACATATTCCGTTACGAGAACAATATTGTAAAATGATCGATTTGATATGAACTGGCACAACAAGAGCGACGTTCTCATATCCTGCCGAACGATTTATCGACATGCATTGAACAGCCGCGACATAGAAAATTAGAAGAGGCGCAAAATGAAAAGTCTTTCTTTTATAACAACGTAAAACAATAGTTAATTTGGTTTGGAGGAAACATATAAAGCGTTCTCTTTGAAGGATTTCCTAATGGTAGGTATAATGTGTTAATAATATTATAATAAGCATTTTCTATAATAAAAAAAATGGTGTTTAAAATTAATAATAATCAAAATCAAAATTGCCAAAACATTAGAATCATTCCTACTACTACATAAAAAAGACTTGAATAGTGACATTAAACGGCGTGTTGTTCGCTTGCGCTTCCATTATTGTTGTATACAGAAAAATTGCTTTAAATAGGTAACCATTAATTATACTTTAATTTTTACTATGATAACGTGTGTGTGACTGTTGCAATAATAAAGAAATAGCACTGTCTCGTAAAACTGTATCAATATCAAAAAGTTATGCCTGCAAAAAATTATTGTTAACTTATTCTGTTTAGGGTATACAGGACGCTGAAATGGGAATGATGCTCGTATACAATTGTCCATAACTTTTGAAATACCCTGTATAACATAATTAAACCCTATATAGGAAGTATGGGAGACATGAGCTTAATCTAAATTTGAAATAATATATAGGGTGTCCCATTTAAAAAATAGTATGTTTGGTTCACCCTGATATTACGTAACACTCTGCATATACGAAAGTAATTTTAAAATGTTTTAAAATTTTTGTTTATTTATTTTTTTTATATTTTTGTTTATGTGTTTGTTTAATATTTAAAAATGCAGTTTTAAGTTCCCTACAATTTTTGTAAATAACTTTTTTTGATATCTTATATAATAAAGGAGATATCGTACTTCGACGCACTAATGCCGCACCCTGTATGTATGTTTTCAGCCACGAAAATTGAATAAACCCAAGTATTTCAAATTTGCACCACCAATAGCGACGCTGCCAACATTTTTAACAGTAAGGCTATGTTGCTAGTGCATCTGTCTTGGTTTCGAAAATCGAAACAGCCACGAAAATTGAATAATTGCAAATATTTCGAATTTTCACGGGGGTGACAACATTTTTAACAGTAAGGCGATGTTTCGCATTGTATTACCTATGTTTTGTCTAAATTTGGTTAGTGCATCTCTCTTGGTTTCGAAAATTCAATACCTATGTATATTATGCGAGCGGTTCACCCCTAAAAGAAACTAAACTAAATTTTTTAAACAAAAACCTACAGCATGAAATTTTTTTATTTTATAAAGTGTATTTTCCTGATAATTTACATATTTTTTTATATTTTTCGACGTGGTCAGTCAATTGTTATAGAGAAAAAAGTTGTAAAAAAAAATACTCGTCGAATGGCTTTTAAAACAGTTTTTATTGTAAAAGGGACCAAAATAAACACTATTTGTTCTTTGACAAATATTCGAAAAATGCTTCGTTTCCAAGATATTTACAATTTAAGTGAAAAAAGTGACGAAATCGATAAACTTTCGGAATTTTTTTCTCAAAAACTAAACTGAACAGAGTTTAATTCTAAAGCATAATAATCGGCAGATCTTCTACTTTAAGGTATATTTTTTTGGTATAGGTCAATTATTTTATTGAAGGTTTACAGCGAGTAAAAAAACAGTATTTTAAAGAAAATAACAATAACATTTAATGATCCAATCGGCTAATGCGGAAATAACCATAATTTTTCCTACATTTATAATAATCTTATATATAAAATTCTCGTGTCAGAATGTTCGTTCCCGTACTCCTCCGAAACGGCTTGACCGATTCTCATGAAATTTTGTGAGCATATTCAGTAGGTCTGAGAATCGGCCAACATCTATTTTTCATACCCCTAAATGTTAAGGGTGGTCCACCCCAAAATTTTTTTTTAATTTTTTGGACAAAATTTTTTATTTTTATTTTTTTATGATGTGGCTTTAAAAAATACATACAATCCTAAATTTTCACCCTTCTACCATCAACCCCTATTTTTTAATAGCGATATTAGTAATTCAATAATTTTCAACCCCGGTCGATAACTGATCAATTATCACTTGATCATTTTTTTATCCCCGCCAGGCGTCGACCGGTGTCACTTCTGACCCAGTAAACAGAACGGAGTAGGGATGAGATCTCTCTCACACAATAAGCCGTTTCTCACTCTCTACAGTTTTCGGCCATTATTATTATTGTTTGTGCATCAATCGTAATAGTGACGTTTACTATTAACATTAATAAAAAAAATATACACGATATACACTGAATAACACTAAATATAATATAGATGGTAGAAGTGAAATTTCTTTATGAAAAATCTACTAAAATAATCCTAGGAATAATTTATATGGCAAAACAACGTTTGCCGGGTCTTTCTAGTTAAATATAATTTTTACAATTATTTCATGCTTTTTTAATGTAAAAATTATTATTTATGATTAGAATTATATTGCTATTAATGTTATCCAATAATTTTTTTATTTTTAGAGACCGCTAGGTCAATTATTATTATTAGGCTTTAGTATAACTTTCAGGTCAATTTTAGCCATTTATAAAACCAAAAATCGAATATTTAAATTTTACTAATTACTTGCAAAAACCTTACTCTGGCTACAAAACCAAACAAAATGATCTTTTGAACATTTGTACTGTTAACATATATCAATTAAAAAAAATCATAATAATGTTTAATGTAAATATAATCTAATCCAAGATATCAGTGGCGGCGCGTGAACATTGATTGAATGTGTTCTGCTTAAGGTTGTTACATCTGTTGAATTGAATTCCAGGATATTAAGTGCCCGGAGTCTCTAAATAACGCCGCAGGCGAAAAATTTTAAAATTTTCAAGGTCACGCGCTTTCCTGGCACTTCTGAATTTCAAGGATCAATGCATTTATAAAAAACACAGATTTTCACAAGAATGATTTTTGAAATTGATACCTTTTTGAAATATCTATTCTCGAATTNTAATAAAAAAAATATACACGATATACACTGAATAACACTAAATATAATATAGATGGTAGAAGTGAAATTTCTTTATGAAAAATCTACTAAAATAATCCTAGGAATAATTTATATGGCAAAACAACGTTTGCCGGGTCTTTCTAGTTAAATATAATTTTTACAATTATTTCATGCTTTTTTAATGTAAAAATTATTATTTATGATTAGAATTATATTGCTATTAATGTTATCCAATAATTTTTTTATTTTTAGAGACCGCTAGGTCAATTATTATTATTAGGCTTTAGTATAACTTTCAGGTCAATTTTAGCCATTTATAAAACCAAAAATCGAATATTTAAATTTTACTAATTACTTGCAAAAACCTTACTCTGGCTACAAAACCAAACAAAATGATCTTTTGAACATTTGTACTGTTAACATATATCAATTAAAAAAAATCATAATAATGTTTAATGTAAATATAATCTAATCCAAGATATCAGTGGCGGCGCGTGAACATTGATTGAATGTGTTCTGCTTAAGGTTGTTACATCTGTTGAATTGAATTCCAGGATATTAAGTGCCCGGAGTCTCTAAATAACGCCGCAGGCGAAAAATTTTAAAATTTTCAAGGTCACGCGCTTTCCTGGCACTTCTGAATTTCAAGGATCAATGCATTTATAAAAAACACAGATTTTCACAAGAATGATTTTTGAAATTGATACCTTTTTGAAATATCTATTCTCGAATTACCTACTGACGGTATAAATAAGTTGGAATAAACTAAATATTATATTTTATTAAATTATTGAATATTGTTTATAAACAAAAAAAATCGTTTGTGAAATTTACCAACGATTCAACGAATTTTAATTTTCCTCGCCGTGTTATGGCTTTTTCTTTATCTTTTTTATATATATGTACATTATATTATATTCCGGGAGTTATACGTGCAAATCCGAAATCCGGGACCATACAGTTAATTCCCGGTACAATCAGAGAAAATCTGCACTAAAATTTATGAGTCCACGAAACACATCAGGGTTGTCCGAATTTTCTGTCTCGTCGTGTCCGAGAAGTGCTAATTCGAAAGCTCCGCAAAATTTTATGCAATCTATGATTTTAAATAATACATGACGATTTTTCATTACCTGTTCATATGTTTCCGTATATTATCCCAATATGCAGAATCTAACTGACTTCTTATGTTTATTTTACCTAAAGACTTAATGACTTAAATCTTTCACACTGTATATTGTCCATGCTTTATCCCCACCGAAAAGTAAGCACGGAAAACAAAACAGTATATTTTTTAAATCACACCCGCACACCCACTCTGCTTTTTGTGTATATATTATTGTTAAATTGTCCTTTATAACTTTTACTTCGGCTTGTTCCACTAACTTCAAAATTTAATTGTGGTGTTGGCCCACCTAATTCTTTTATTTTTAGTTTATCCTCGTAAGGCAGAGAACAAATAAAGTTTTTTTTTAAACGAAACGCTATTCATTTTAATAACTATAATACCGTAGACGCCTAAACGAAAATATTCACACGTGCCGCTCGCAGAAATAAACCACCACATACCACGTACGAAATATTACTGCATTTCCTGCAGCAGTGGCTGTCGCTGTTGCAGCCGCAAAAGCCCATATATTCGTGTACTGGGTCACGTGCCTGATTAGCCAATAAAAACAAAGGACGAATCTAATTGTTCGCTGTGCACACATTTTGTACATGAGGTTGCATATATTAAGGAGCGTAGCTCGCGTCGCAATAAATAATAATATAAGCTCCTAGATTTATTTTAGCGCGAGTACATTTGGATTCTTTAAATATTTTATTGATATTTAATATGATTAAATACATAAAATTTTATCTGTTCTGCAGTTCCGCAGCTCTTATGGTAAAACCGCCACTGCAAGATATTGTTAAAAGAAAATTTAAATAAGTGTTATAATTTTCTTTAAAATACTTTTTTTACTCGCTTTAGACCTTCAATAAAATGATTAACCCATACCAAAAAAAAATTATCTTAAAGTAGATTATTAGAAGATAGATTATCAGAAGCTGATTATTATGCTTTGTTAGAATTAAAATCAGTTCAGTAGTTTTTGAGAAAAAAATTCCGAAAGTTTGTCGATTTCGTCACTTTCTTCACATTAAATTGTAAATATCTCGGAAACGAAGCGTTTTTCGAATTTTTGTCAAAAAGCAAAAAGTGTTTATTTAGGTCCATTTTACAAAAAAAACACAGTCATTCGGCGAGTAATTTTTTTTACATCCACACATTTTTTACTTTTTTGTTTATAACAATTGACTGACCACGCCGAAAAATATAAAAAAATGTAAATTATTAAAAAAATACATTTTATAAAATAAAAAAGTTTCATGCTGTAGGTTTTTGTTTTAAAAATTTAGCCGGTTACCTTCATTTAAAAGAATCTTTTTAGGAGTGAACCGCTCGCCTATATTTTCACAACATGTAACGGGGGTGACGACATTTTTAACAGTAAGGCGATATTTCGCATTGTATTGAAAATTGAATAATTCCAAATATTTCAAATTTTCACCACCAGTAACGGCGATGACAACAATTTTAACAGTTCTAACTATATCCTATCCAACTTTTTGAATAAAAAAATTAGCAATCTGCGCTACTCAATTTTGAATATTTATATTACTTATTAATTGTCATATTTACATATCTTAGTAGTAGGTTAAAACATGAAATAATTAGATCCGGTATCTGTCTAAATGCGTTAAATCTATTCCTTATTCAACCAAATGCATTTCTGATGCTAATTAACATGCCATGAGCAATCCATGTTGAAAACATTTTTCGCTAACGACAAGCCACATCGCCCCAGCCTTGAAATGGCGCCCTGAACTTTTTCAGCGAGTCATAAATTTTCCCTAATTATTTTATACGGGACTGCGCCTACACTAAATATAAACGTTGCGGTCGTGCCGGCCAAGTCCATTCGAGAAGGGATCGTCCGGTTCAGCAGAAATTTAATTTGTTCAACGAATAGACCAGCAATGATTTCTTTCATATTTATCACGAAGGTGGTACAATAAAGCTCGCCGTACGCGAACGTGCTTTAAGTAGAAGTGTTTTCAGTTCGTTTTTTAAGTTTTACTCTAAAATCAGGCTTTCTTCGAAAAACATATGAGAGTAGTAATTTGTAGAAATTTGAAAGACGAATCCGAAAATTATTTAGAAAAATATGCGATAGTACCCTGTATTTCCGCCACTGGAGCATCTAAATTTTAAGAAAAGACCTCAGATTTTGGACAATGTTTACATAAATACTTGTACCCAATTTCAAATTATTTCACTAGTTTTTAAATTATTTAAAAAAATTTAAAATATTTTTTTAAGTTTAACACTGCATCTTCTTAACGAAGCGTCCTAGATAACATCTTTAAACGAAAGACTCCCCTTGAAATTCACCAAAACCTACTGTAACAAAAGCCGGGACGCGTAGTAATTTATTTATTAGTTCTCGGAACGGAGCGGCCAAAAAGGAAAATATTTCAGTCAACACTAATTTATCGGAAAGTTAATGGCTCTCAAGTAGGTATGGCGTTGTCCTTCGGAGAAATTTAGCAATATTTTTTGAACAAGTTCATTTAGAGTCGGAGCCATGTGACAGTCATCTGTTGCGTCCGGGAGGCGCCAGCGTAGCCAGGGGACAGAACAAAGAAACCCATATTTTAATAACGCGCGAAATCACGAGAAGAGCATAGATGTTCCAAAGTAGAATTAAATCAAATTGTTAAATTGATAGTAATTGGAAAAGAAAGTAACAGATCAAGTAGCTGGTTTTTTAACGGATTTTCCAAGCTATAAGAGTAGATTAAATGAGATCGACTAATCCGTCCCGTATTTGCTACACGGAGTCGCTAGAGGAAGGCTAGGGCCACTTGTAAGTCACATAATTATTTATATAAATGTAAATTCAGTCCATTAGACATTATTAACATGGCATAGTTATGCCAAAGCGTCCCTACATTCAGGGTTCCCGCCAATAAGATAAAAACAGAAACTTCTGGACCCATGAAATGGGCGTGTCGAAGCGAAGTGTCGAATTAATAACGGATAAAGTTTTTTTCCAAATTTTGCTGTGGAGCGCGCATTCCCTGAATCTCGGTACGCTGTCGCGTGTCAATAAATAAATTAATAATGTTATTCGAGCCGTTATTTTGTTTGCTTGTTTTGTTTATTGATATTAAAATCCTTCCTGGAAGTTTTGGTGTTTCCTTTTGTTTCTCCCACCTCAGTGTCACCCTGTACAACTAGTCACTGGATTACATTCTACGTAAGCAATGAATGATAAGTGCTTAAAATTAATTCTCTGAACATACAACATTTCTAAGTTAATTAAAGTATTATAAACTCCCTTTCGAGAATTAAATAGTGAACTCTTGTGAAATCCAGACTCGTTATGATACTGGTCAGAACGATAGATAGATAGATAAATAAACAACCCCTCAGGTTACAGTACGAGGTTTCATTTTTGGTCACCGTTTATGAATCACCCTGTATATTTATATTTTATCTTTTCTTATACTTTATTACTCATTCAATTGTAAAGTTAGCCCTGTAATTGTTATCTGACTGTTGGATTAATAATATGTACTTATAAATAAATTAATTTCTACAAATCGTAGTTGTGTATTATTGATCAAAAAATTTAATAAACAATCCACTACAGTGTGTCCCTGGCATTAGAATTTCTCTGACAAGAAAATGATTGAATGATGGTAAAAATCGAAACACAACATGGTGAGTACATATTTATGTTAGTGTGATTGTTATCTTTTCCGTCCTGAAAGGACAAAGACCAAGGATAGTAATGACAATATTGAACTCTAGTGGGTGGCTAACCAGTGGAAAATCGTAAAATATGTCATGCGATGGTCAGTAGCTTTACACAGGGTTTTTCTCTTCGTTTACACTAAAAATAAATACTGCAGTCGGATACCGTGACAAATCGAGGTTTATCCAATTTTTGCGAAGAAGTAATCCAGTTAGTCGATCCGATCGCGATAAAGGGCATGACCCTTACAGTTTTGAATCTACTGGTTTCAGTTTGTTTTAAAGTGAGATAGGGAGATGTACCTTCTTTCAGATGTTCCATTATTTAAATGCAATCTGAACCTGGTAACTTTTCATTTATAATACAGGGTGTTTGGCACAAGTTTTGAATTAATATGGGAGATATTGAAAGAGGCAACTACTCTGCGAACTAAAGCACCGTTCAGCATTAGATTACGCCTACAGTATCTAGTAAACATGCTATCCGATCCATATGAATAATAATTATCTAAAAAAAATTAAAATGATATATCCAAATCTTATTAATGGAAAAAACATTCTACTTAAAAAGGCAAATTAGTATATTAGAATTGGATACGCAAATATAAAAGTATTATTTTTTTATGTTTTTAGCGAATGCTGAAATATATAGGGTGGTCACTTTTGAGGGTACACCATTAGTATCTTTTGAACTAGAGGATATACAGCACCATTCTGGCCATGCACATGCGCAAGATGCACAGGGTCGGCTTACATTTATGGTTAATTTTCTTAATTCAATTTGATTCATCAGTTGCTTAATTAAAGTTGCTCATTTTCGTGCACTTTCTCACCCTTATCAAACAACGCACTTATTCCAGAAACACCCTGTATAATCCTTGTGGGCGAAGAGATTTTATTAAGGGCCAAAGAACATAAATTTTGTGATTTATTTAATTTAATCGTAGGTGCCGTGAAAAAAAAATGAAAATTTTGACATTTCTGTTTGTTTAAAGCAAACGAACTATCACTACTAATGTAAACAAGTAGTTTTTATTATTTAATATAATAACAAAAAAGATACGGAAGAAATAAAGAAAGCCAAGTTTTTAGTTTTTCAGGATATTTCAGGAACGATTTAACGTACCTCGTAAGGGTGATAAAGGGCACGAAATGCCTTCCCTGTATTTAAACATCCCTGTTCTAATTCAAGAGATACCACTGGTATATACCATAAAAGTGACCACCCCGTATGAAAACATGTTAAACGTACCGTGGAGGAAGAAAATTTTTATTTGAATTATTGTGAATTAAAATTGTCTAAACCGAAATACAATTGATACTTGACACTATACCTACATAATATGTTTCCATATTATGGAAATGTGTAGAATTATTTGCTGTCGACAAATAAACATACTTGTGTGTAAACAATTGATTAACATCCGGTAAAATTACACGAAACAGCGCCATGCTATAAAATTATACGGTACCATTATTACTAATAAAACACGGATTATTCGATGAGGTTTCCCAAACAAAAGTCATTAGTGTGTAATGACTCGGTCAATATAATGATATCTTTCAACAATAAATTCGAAAGAGTATTAAATTGTTATAAGTAAGACCGATCATAGCCAATATGACGACGTTGTTAGGGATTGGTCTTTATAACCACTGTTCCCAGCTTAAATATCGTTTTTAGGTAATTAGTGTAACCGGGTGACACTCGTAGAAGTTCAACGACGTCTTTCTCGTTTATGCCTTTTAGGGTACTGAAAGATACATTAGAGACAAGTAAAATTATGGAAAAAAACGATGTGCCCGCCGGGACACCTATGTGAAAATTTAATTTTCTTTTTCCGAAGCTTTTCCAAAGCCCTATTTTCTTTAATCCTTAGTAGGACTTATGCCAATGTTTTTTATGAGCTTTTCGGATATAATAATGTCATATTTCTAATCGGCATTAATGAGAAATTGGTAGACAAATAAAGATGTTTTTCACATTTTCTTACAAAGTTTTCCATTTTTAGGTCCCTTGCGACACTTATGCCAAAAAAATTTTGTGATAAAATCGATACTTCTCTTGCTGTACACATTATTTTTTTGAAAAAGGAAAATTGAATTTTCACAAAGGTGTCCCGCAGCCCATCTTTTAAATTTAGTTTATTGTACTTGTCTCTCGGTTACCTTTCAGTACTCTCAGAGGCATAAACGAGAAAGACGTCGTCGAACTTCAGTATAATATCTCCCGGTCTATAAAATACTTTCATAGATTTAAGAGAATGGCCAGCTACGTCGAATTGCCACCAGTGCATAAAACTGGCAGGAATCTAAACAGATGCGTATTGAATTGTGTTTCAAGGATTTATTTTATTTGTATTGGCGAAAGAATTTTTACTTAGATGTATTGTAATCAAAAAACTATACGTTTTTTAATGTTATACATTACAATAATTTTTAAATAAAATAATGATTATAAAGGTTTATCCATTTCATTCCATTTCGCTAACAATATCATCACCTATGTTAACAATAAATTTCTGTAGTATTAGCACATATATTTAACAGTTTTGACTATTTAACCATTGGAAAACGATTTTTTCAGGTACTCACAGGTATTAAGCTAATTCTTTCTAATCTAAAATTCTCATATATGCTTTTTGAAATCATGGATGAAAAAAATTAACTTCAGTATATTCATTAATAACTAATATTATAGAAAACAAAGAAGGCCACTTGAAAAAGCTACCCTTAAAATGCAGAAATAGGTAAGTTCATCTATTATAGTTCTTTGCATGTGTGTAACTTTGTCAAAAAATTGATGTTAGAAACAAGAATAGATAATTTTTTTGGAATTTTACAATATCTATTTAAATATGTCAGGTATGTGTTGTTATAATTAATAAATGCGACAGCTAATTTTTTAAGTGTAATTCAATGCTGGACGGATCTTTAGCACGCAGAGTAGTTGTTTCCTTATATCTTTAGTTATTATTTATTCGGATGTCTTTGAATTTGCCCTTTGGCTTGCCTAGATGTTGGTGTCAAAAAGCATAGATGACTTCATCAGACGAGAATTTTAGGAATATTTTGAAACATGAGTAAAAATATAAAGGTTACCTAATTTTATAATTTAAAGAAAAACGCACAAGCACGTTGTTAACTTAATTAAGAATAAGATCCAGTACACTAGCACTTAGAGTAGGTGATATTACGTTTAATGTCAAATTTTAATTGATACCATAATGTGTTCTATGGAATATACAGGGTGAGTCGGGAGAACTCCAGAAATGGATTCTACACGTCAAAATAATAAGAAAAAACTCAAATGTTGTTATGCGATTTTTGTTTGTTTTCAAGTTATAGTAATTACTTTTAAGAATTTGAAATCAGAGTATGTCGTGTTCCAAGTTCAAAAGTAGGATATTTGTCAGTGTTATTTTATGTTGCAATAGTTTGACATTTGATTACACGTTTGTACGATCAAAGTATTCCAAAACTTTTTCAAATTTAGAGTATGCAAATATGGTGTTAGTTTATGGGTTTTGTAATGGGAATGTCAATGCTGCTGTTGAAGAATCTTTAGTTTTCACTGGCATATTTTTTTAATTTGGTCCTTTCCTTAACACTCTCCATTTTACAGAACTCTTTTAAGTTCAATTAGAGTTGTATGTACAATTTTTAGAATACTTTTATTATCTAAAACTAAGTGTGCTATTAGATTTTCATTTCCCCCATACAGCCTCATTTGTAAATAAAATTGTGGCCTTGGTTTACACTGACTTTACTCGTTTTATCTCATCAACTCTTAATAACTGATTTTTTTATGATGGGCGGTAACTGAACTCAGGTCGACGCAGGTAGTCATTCTTTTAAATCTATGAATGTACTTTACTGCTTTTTCCAATCGCTTATGTGTTTTCTATTAGTTCGTTTATTAACTACTGATAACTTTATTTATTATTATTCGCTTTTATTTGTTTTTTATGAAATCAAAGGTAATATAAAAGAGGAATTTGCTTCCCAAACCATATTTTTAGCACACAGGCCGTCGGTTTCGACCCGTCCAAGGATACGAGGATCCAATAAGCTGAAAAAGGGGCGTACGAACTATGGATAATTCATATTTTCGGTTGTCTGACATCTTCGCTTTGATTATTTTGATCACGCGATAGTTGGCCACGTTAAATATTGACAACGCAAACGCGTGGTTACCGATTCCCTCCCATGATTACTGCATGAATCGGAAATTTAAACGTTTATTTTTTTATATGACTATTTACTCGATTATTATTTCGCTGATACTCGATATTTTTGATACTACGTACAATTTTTGGAAAACTGTCAGTTTTTCTATCGCAAAAATGACCCATCTTTCCAATTTCTCCTTATTATTTAGTCCAATTAATAAAAAATTACAAATACACAAAAACAGCTGACTGAGACCGGACTTAATTTTTTTAATAAATCGCTCGGAAATTATTTTTCAGTTTTCATAATATAAATTATTTATAAACCCATAGTTTTGTTTTAAACAAATTTCATTTTCTAGAATTAAAAGATGTTTATTCATTCAATCGAGTAAACATAGATTTAACTTCGTTTTGAATTAGATGTTTTGTTCATTTGGATTTTTATAATTATATTCAGAGGAATGTGGAAGAACAGTTCCCTTCAAATTAATTATACTTTCATCTACCTCAAGCAGCTAATGACCAAAGAAAAATTATTCTAATTTCCATTCACGCAAACGTTTCCCCTAATACAAAAATCATTAGGGAAACGTATTATTCAAAGAGAATATTAAATGACAAAGTTTAAAGAGAAGTATACAGATCAATTGTACATTATAGTTGTAAAAATTAATGGTATAAACGTATAAGTAAAGAAAAAATAATTGAAAAATTGTCGAATACTCTATTTTTCTAATGAAACAGAAAGAAAATAAATATAAAGATAAACTTAAAAAATCGGATCAAAGGCGAATTTGCGACGAATTTTTGTCTACTTACATTCGATTTTATAATTAATAATTGATAGGTACTATAGAAAGGATTGTAAAACGGCGGCCATATAAATTAACTTCCATGTGAAGAGTTGGTATTCGTTACAAAAGGTTTTGATGAATGCCTGACACAAGATATGCATTAAGTGTAGTATTATATCCCTCTCTCCTAAATACGCTGTTAATTCACTTTTCTTGTGATACTATTTCCTCTGAGCTTTCACGAGAAAGTGCATAATACGATAGTAGTGACTAGGGCAACATTGTTATTATTAAATGTACAAAAATAATTTTAACAAATGTGCGAATGTAGTATAAATTATATTTAAATTGTACAAATTATTGACACATTTGGGGCAAGTTTTATTAACGCCATATTCTCATATTAAAATAGCAGTAAACCGTCCTAGAAATATACAGTGTGCTCCCGAAAAAATGTCTGAACATGAATAACAAAAAATAATTCAAATATGTCTTAAAAAAAGTTTGAGATTTTGCATGTTTGGAAAAACTTTCCTCGGCAACATCATAATTTATTTTTGGATTTCTAAAAAAAATCCAATGAACTACCTAATTTCTTGTACAATAGTTTTAACTACATTTAGTTCTTTATCACTAAGAAAGCTTGCAAGACAAATGAATACAAGGTTCAAAAGGCAATATGCTTAAATATTAATTTGAGAAACCAGCAAAATTAAGACCACCTGAATGCTGAATTACTACAGTAAAATGCAATAGTTAATAATAAAATGAACCAGTCTCCGGAATTTGAAAACTAACTCCTCAAAAATCTGGGGTGAAATCACTCTTTCGATTGTAACTTTCAAACGGAATATCAAGCTACAATGTTTAGGATGTTTTAAGAGTACTCTACCATTAAAATTAGTTAGTAAGTTTAGTTTAGTTAGTTTGGGTTAGTTAGGGGAGTAGATTTCATTTTTTAACCCCCAATTTTTTATTTTCGATCATTCCATTTATATAAAATTGATTTTCATAGTTTTTTTAAGTACATAAAAAAAGGATTGTTGCTAGAATAGAGTTATTGAATTTAAAAGACGGACTTGCAGAGTAATATTGCACCTTGTATATTAAGGCTAAGCTATAGAGACAGTTAAAAAAACCAAAAAAAGCAGAAAAGGCTCTACAAAAATAAGAAGAAAGGTTTATATGAACATATTATTATGTCTGCAAACGCTTTGTTTAAAGTTTTCGTAAAAATCTCTTTCTGTTTGTATTTTTTTCAAACAGGGCGACAAAATCAATTTAATTTTAATGTAAGGTATTATAAGTCTGTGCCATTTAAATATGACGGTAATAAATGAGATACAGTCCCTACAATATTTGTTGATATAATTCCAAGAGAAAAATAAGCCAAAAAAGTTCTGTTATCGGAACTACTGTAGCAATTAACCGCAGCAGGGGCGTGCCTTGAAATTTTCTGCATTATGTTTAGAATATTAAAATATATACAGGATGGCCAAATGAAAACGAAACAGAGCCATTTTCAGGAACTGCGTCAAGATTGTAGAAAAACGCTCAGACCCGTCGATATTAGATTAAAGGAGGACATTCTTTGCTGGTATTTTTGACTTCGCCACTTTCACCCCCAAGCAAGGGTAAGCATCACCCCAAAATATTTAAATAGCATTGGGGGTAGAGTAATATTTCTTTTGAAAGCTCTTAAATTCTCTTTACAACAACTTTAAATTTTATAATTCCGCCCAAGAATTTTGATTTTAAAGTTGAAACTTATGTACAAACAATTAGTAACGGTAAAAATGTCAGTCATTCGAGTTAAGTACACCAATGGTATAAATTTAGTATTTGTTGCGTTACATAGGTTTTTGGCGATGTGTTATCACTTTCGTAAAAAAACCACAATTGTAAACAACAGTAATGAATGCTATACACACACAATGAACGTAAAATTAGTGGATTCCAAATTATTTTCTAGTATTATCTGGAAGCGTTGGTTGGTAGTTTATATAATTGTGTTTTTGAAAATTAAACACTATGGTTTATTCCATTGCGGAAAGGGTAGATACCATTTCGCTTTACTTCTCAGCTATTTAATGAACAACATCAAGATCAACATATCAGGAGGAAGTATGTTCTAGAGTTAGTAAAAAAATTTCAAGAGACAGTAGGGAACGTAGCCAATAAAAAACGAGAAACTGAAAAACCTATAGTTAATGAAGCTAGTGAAGTTGCAGTTTTGGGACAAGTTCATCTTGATCCTACATTAAGTACGAGGCAGCTGGCATCCGTGTCTGGGATCAATCGAACTAGCATACAAACCATTTTAAAGAAAAATATATTCAATCCATACAAAATACATTTAGTCCAGGAACATCGTGAGGATGATTATGACCGCCGTTTGCAATTTTGTGAAATAATGAGTGAGTGAGCACAGTTCCTTTTTAACATCTGTTTTTCTAAATCGTAACAATTGCCGCTATTAGTCCGATTCAAACCCAAGAGTTTTTCACGAGGTGCATACACAGCAACCGGAAAAATTAAATGTATGGGCTGAAATTTTCGGTGACCGGCTGGTGGCCTTTTTTTCTACCTGGTAATTTGACTGGCCAAATGTATTTGCAATTACTGGAAGACGCTATTGACCCTGCCTTGACTGATATTATTGAAAATGTTCCAGAGTAGGTATGATGAAGATCATTTGATTTTTCAACAGGACGGTGATCCTCCACATTATGCGTTAATTGTCCGTCAGTATTTGGACCAACGTTTTCTACGGAATTGGATTGGAAGAAGAGGCAGCATTGAGTGGCCTCCACGATCACCGGATTTATCGCCCCTTGATTTCTTTTTATAGGGGTACCTAAAAAGTAAAATCTATAAAACACAGCCAGCGTCGCTGGAAGATTTGCGTCAAAGAATCGTCGTCGAATGCCGTCGAATCACTCCGGAAATGCTTCGGAATGTACGCGAACGTTTCGAACAAAATCTTTATTCTTGTATGGAAGCGGGCGGTCATCAGTTTGAACGTTTAATCAACTAAGTAGTAAGTAAGCAACTAAACATAATTTAAATTTTAAAATGTAAATTTTTTTCAAAGTATTGGGCGGAATTATAAAATTTAAAGTCTTGTAAAGAGAATTGTATGAGCTTTTAAAAGAAATATCACTCAACCCCCAATGCCATTTAAATATTTTGGGCTGTTGCATACCCTTGCTTGGGGGGGGTGAAAGTGGCGGAGTCAAAAATACCAGCAAAGAATATCCCCCTTTAATCTAAAACCGACGGGTCTGAGCGTTTTTCTACAATCTTGACGCAGTTCCTGAAAATGGCTGTTTCGTTTTCATTTGGCCACCCTGTATAAATAAAATAGATTTTTTGGATTAAAATGTGTTTTTATTTTCTTAAAGTACGGTAAAGTACAAATCAGACAAGAAGATAGTACAATTATAAACGGGTGTCGAATGCGTTTAATTCCAAGAAGATGACGCAGGCGTCTTCTTGGAATTCTATCTCAACAAATATCGTACGGACTGTAATTCAGAAGCGGAAATTTAAGGGTGTCGTCATTTCATTTATTTATTTTTTTAACCGTGTTCTGCGCTACTGAAATTATTGCAAAATTAGTACAATTTCATGTAAGACGTTCTATTCGAAACCATCTAATGAACACCGCATATCGTTTTCACAGGTAAGAAACAACAAAACCATACCTCGTCAAAAAAATATTTCATCATTTTGAGTAGGTACACACATAAAAATAATTGTTTAATTCAATGCAGTNTCAAAAGAAATATCACTCAACCCCCAATGCCATTTAAATATTTTGGGCTGTTGCATACCCTTGCTTGGGGGGGGTGAAAGTGGCGGAGTCAAAAATACCAGCAAAGAATATCCCCCTTTAATCTAAAACCGACGGGTCTGAGCGTTTTTCTACAATCTTGACGCAGTTCCTGAAAATGGCTGTTTCGTTTTCATTTGGCCACCCTGTATAAATAAAATAGATTTTTTGGATTAAAATGTGTTTTTATTTTCTTAAAGTACGGTAAAGTACAAATCAGACAAGAAGATAGTACAATTATAAACGGGTGTCGAATGCGTTTAATTCCAAGAAGATGACGCAGGCGTCTTCTTGGAATTCTATCTCAACAAATATCGTACGGACTGTAATTCAGAAGCGGAAATTTAAGGGTGTCGTCATTTCATTTATTTATTTTTTTAACCGTGTTCTGCGCTACTGAAATTATTGCAAAATTAGTACAATTTCATGTAAGACGTTCTATTCGAAACCATCTAATGAACACCGCATATCGTTTTCACAGGTAAGAAACAACAAAACCATACCTCGTCAAAAAAATATTTCATCATTTTGAGTAGGTACACACATAAAAATAATTGTTTAATTCAATGCAGTAAAATTTAAACTAAACAAATAATATCTTCCCATATCCGCAATGCAAACATGTATTTGGAATATTATTTCTTTAAAATATTTATTTCAATTAAATAATAAACGCTTCACATGAAAAATATTTATGTATTGAAATAATGTAGTACATATTGTTGACTCAAATTTTTCATTGGTTTAGAGAAAACATTTGTAATTTTATTTTAAAAATACTATAAAATTAATATAACATTACATTTGTTCTAACAAAACAAAATATATGTTTGAAAGAAAATTATTGTTTTTTAAATATAAATAAATGGTTTTATTTGATATGAGACTAACTTTCCTGAATTAAAGAAAATAGTTCTTTGGAATAAAAATTTGGAACTTTTTTAGGAAAGATAGGGTAAGGTTAAAATAAATGTATGAGTATGTTTGGATAAAATGTATTGTTTCTTAAATAAACGTATACACAAAACATTACAAATATAAGAAATAATTTTAAGAATTAATGTTTATGTATAAAATAACATTCACAAAAATATAAATAATTTTTCCGAGACAGTGTGAAATACGGTAGGTTTAACTGTTCCTAAAGTTTTAATGTCTACCGTTACAAAATTTTCAGAGATCTTCACAGAATAAGCACTATGATGCAAATCATAATTTAAGATAATTAATAAATAGAAATGAAAACAAATTATTTTATTGTTGTCTTCATTAATAATGATGTTTTCTATTATACCGAAAGAAGGATTAGGATACCTAATAAAACACAAGACTTGATTTTGTAAAAAATACCATTAATTTTTAACCATGGCACGCAAAAACTTGAAGATGAAATTTCTGAATTAGATGGAAGGATAACGTCTCCTTTTATTAAATTTTGAATTGGTCCATGTTCAAACGTGTCTATTAGTCCTTTTGTGATAAAATCCTATACGATAATTTAAGCTGCGTCCGCATACAAAGTGAAAAATGTACATTTTTTCTACATGTAATAAGGGTAGCTAAATATTTTAAATCTTTATGTTTTACTTCGTATCTAATGGATCTAACATGTATTACAGGTCCAATTTTCTTTATTATATTTGGGTAGTGAAGCAAAAAATTAAATTTAGGCTTTAAATTTTCTTTAAATAGTTTTAAACACATTAGGTGATGGTCTTCAATAAGACATTTTAAAAAATCAATAGATTCATCATTAAAGATAGACAAAAATAACATTTCGGTTATTTCTAATAAAATTAAGTATAGTATCCATGTTTTATCATTTTCTGGAACTAAATCTCTAATAATTAAATGAAAATTTAAAACTAAGGAAAGCATGAAGATGACAGTAATATAACCGTTTCTAATTTGTTCATTCATACTTAATGTTTGGAGGAATGTTTTTATTTATACATATAAGAGTTATAGCATTTATACATATAAGGGTTATATTCGAGCATTTAGTAATGTAGCTTAATGTAAAATAGTTATTAGTTAATAAATTGTTAATAATTTTCGCCATTTCATAACGATGGATTCCTTCGAAAAGGTTAGGCATTAAATCCCAACTAATATTTTTATATATGTGAAAGTCATCCAGTTCAATGAAAATGCAATTTTCCTTAACACCATAATCAGAAGCAGTTAAATGTTCTAAGTAGTCTTGTTCTTGTCTAAGACTACATTACACACTCCTACGATGTCCTACACAGTACAGTACACCACAGACTATACACACCATACACACTCACACTACACTGCAAGTTATAAAACACATACGAGGCGAGTAACTGCATGTGGTAGAAGTTAAAAGTCTAAATGCCTTTGGCTGTCGCTGAAAGTTAATCCACGCTTTTCGCCGTAGTTTTAAAAATGTGATAGTTTTGAATTAAAACAATTTACTAAAATCAACTATACCACATCTTTAAATGCAGTTTATCTGAAAATTTAACGATATGATAGTTTTATGTCAATAAATTCTATTATTCCTTTGATAAAATAAGTGTTTTAATTTGGACTTATGATTTATTTGTTTTAAATAAGTTCATTTAAATTAAAATAACCAAAATGTAGATGCAACCTTAGAACATGATTGTTTTAAAAAAATTGATTTGTTTTACATTATAATTTACTATGTTTTAATACATTATATTATATGTTTAAATTTAGGATGTATCTTTGATTCTAATACATTTTCTAAACATAAAATAGAATTGTTCCAAATACATGAGTAATACTGAAATAAAGATATATGATCAAATTAAATAAATATTTCTTCATAAGAAACAATTGCTTTTAAAGAAATTTGTAGTTTATTATTAAAGATACCTTTTTATGTGTGTACGCCCAATCGATTATTTGCTTCGCCCTACCGCATTTCTGCCCAAATTCCATTACCCTGTAATCACTATAAAAGGATGAAACATTCTCCTGTCCATCAATGTAATTATAATTTATCACGATTCGAAAAAAATCGCCGCGATTAAAATGATTAAAATCCATTCGAAGCGGCAACCAGATTGATTTTCTTTTGTGAGTTTCCAGATAAGCAATTTCAATGCAGTCTACGGGCAAATATAAAACCCCTATTTTACAATTTCCCAACTCCGCAGACAGACCCATTATGGGCTTATAGTGAACCAATTTAATTTATAATGCCCATTCAACGCGCAATACTTTCAGCTAACTCTTTAATGGCGGATTAACGAGGTGAGTATAGGAAGCGGGTAAAGCCCACCGACATATACCGGGTGAACTTAACCATAGGATCATCGCTTTAGCGCTCTGTTGCTTCCAAATATTCTCAATTGACAAAGGAGATGTCTGCCCCTTGTATATACCAAGTGTCTCGTAAAAAAATATCCGCAAGCTATAACTCCGTCATTTTTTATTCCACTAAGGAAAAAAATAGGATTTAATTGCTCTAAAAACACCATGAATTTTCAAAACTTAGTTTAATATCAGAATTTTAAATTTTTGTATAAAATAAGACCGTTTTTTCTTAATCTGTAATAGCTGTTTTACATTGACAACTTATTGATGAATTAATTCATGAAGTCGCTTCAAAAAATTGGACAAGTGTAATGCACCAAATCTGCTGTCAAATAACTTCATGAATTTATTCATCAAGTTCTTGACGAATTAGAGCATATTCTAATTTTCGTCAATTTCTTCGTGAAGTTCGGAAGTACCAACCCAACAGATTTCCAGCCTTAGATCAGTAATGAGGTTATGTTATTGGAATATGTAAATAATTGTGTGGCGTCGTGCTAGTTTTGCATTGTTTTTACTGATTTGTTACTTACAAAAACTAATATTTATATAATATGTGTCAGAACGGTACCGCTGTTGTATCACTACAATTAGGAGTGGAAAGGTGACATTTTTGAAATTTATTTGCCTCTTTGATTCATTGGTAGAACTAGTTCATACGTCAAAAAACTTGACAAAGTCTGTAGTAGTGTAAAACCACACTGTTTACCAATAAATTCGTGAATTAATTCATGAAGAACTTCGTCAATTTATTCATCAATAAATTGTCAATGTAAAACAGCTATAAGGGATATTTTTTCTGCATTCTGTCATAAATGATAACTTCTAGTCTAGGCGGTAGAATATTCGAGAATATTTGAAGTCGTCTATTTAATTATACAGAAAAATCCCAGATATTATGTAGAATAAGAATCCGAGTTTGCCTATTTCAAAAAACCATTGACAAATTCAAGGAAATAACAAATATATAAAAAGAACATTGACAGTAAACCTTAAATTAAAAAACGTCATTCTTTATTTTTTATTTATTTGACTATAAAGTTACAACTGCGAATCAAAAAAGTTAAATTTTGCATTAACAATGGGCGAAAAATAGTAGAAAATCTATGTATATTTGGAGCAATTTTTAAAATGAGTAAATATTTATATTTATTTATATATATATTTAGTAAAACACATGTCAATTCTACCCTAAAAATCAATGCAACGATCGATCGCGTGGTTTTCGATTGACAGGATTGTTAATTAAGAAAATTTCTAAATGTTTATTGCGTATATCTCAAAATCTCACAGTAGAATGCTGTCGTATTTGGCTAAAAAGCAAGAAGTTATGACGTAGTTTTTATGTGTGCAAGATTTTGTCGATTGCATAGAAAATTCCCTAGGCAATAAATAATTGTTCATAAAGTAACATGTTGAAAAATTTTAAAAAAATTGTAAATGGTTATAAAAGTGTAAAAATAAATATTTTTAGCATTGATCATTGTTTATTATGACAACAAGTATCTCTAACAAATTGTGTGCCCTTTCTAAACCTTAATTTGGACCCACGGTACGCGATAAACTTTTTGAAATTTTTTTTAACAATCTTGTCTATCGAAAACCACGCCCTCGATCATTGTAAAATTTTTATTTTAAAAATTGCTCATAATATACATATGATTTTCTACTATTTCTCGCCCATTGTTAATGCAAAATTTAACTTTTTTGATTCGCAGTTGTAACTTTATAGAAAATCGTCAAATAAACAAAAAATAAGGAATTACTTTTTTAATTAGGGCTTACTTTCAATGTTACAGGGAAAATATGTCGAAAAATAGGTCAATTTTCGTTGTTTTTATGTTTATTGTTTCCCTGAATTTAGCAATGGTTTTTTGGAATAGGCAAACTAGGATTCTTATTCTACATAATATTTGGGATTTTTCTGTTCAACAAATTAGATGACTTCAAACACAAACGCCAAAGCCTACTTTTACTGCTCCATCGCCTGGACTATTGATTTTTACTAACATATTGAGCAGATTATCAAATGTAACACAAAAACAATCAAGTTAACATAGAGATATGTAAGGGAAAAATAACACATTATTATAACATCATGTGCCAGTAAGCGACGTATTAACAATATATTTATGCTGCCTTCTACATGAAATTCAATATTATGAAACGAGTTATGAAATAAACAAAAAATATAACCCAATGTATCGGATAAATGTGACTTCTTGTTGATTTTATAACATTAAATTTCATGTGAAAAACTTAAAAGTACGATGGTTTTTCGGCCTTAGCTAGGAATCTTCGACCTGCCCTTGTTGTTCTCAGGCTAGATCTGTGAGGGCGAATCCGTTATTGGTACCCTTAGGCCTTGATATTCATTTCGGTTCTTATTGAGTCCAAAGTCACTCCGAACAGTACCGCTCCCCAGGCAATGGCTATCCTCTAGGACAGGGGTCGGCAAGTAATTTTAGGTGCGGTCCGGATACTTTTGAAAATTTTTAACGAGGTCCAGGAAAAATTCATATTTCTTATTTTTTTTTATTTTGATTTGGACTCAAATTTAATCTGCTTACTAATTAAGAACTCAAAACACTCACACAATTGTAAAATACTAAAAAAAATGATAAGATTGGCACTTAAACGTAAATAACATTTTTTAAATAATTTATTTGAGTAATTTATATTTTCAAAAAATTTTTGGCGGTCCAGTATTTTACCTTCCGCGGTCCGGACCTGGACCGCGGTCCGCCAGTTGCCGACCCTTGCTCTAGGACGTTCCGTAACGGCATCTGCAACTGGTCTCATCCAGTGCTTTCAAACGTTTCGCCGTTCTTCACTGTGGGCATTTTCAGTGGTGAGTCAGTCAGTGTGAGTTAGTTCCTCAGTCACGCCGAAGATTTTGCATAGTCATCACTGAAGATGATGACAGTGAAGAACGGCGAAATGTTTGGAAGCACTGGATGCGACCAGTTGCAGAGGTTACCTCGTCCGTAGTGGCTTTAGACCCAATAAGAACCTAAATGAACGTCAGAGTGAGCCTAGGGGTTCTAACAGAGGATCCGACTCCACGAAGCCTAGCCCGAGAACAACAAGAGCAGATTCCTAGTTAAAGTTTAAAGGATTGAAAAGTAATTATGTAGCTGGCGGCGACCGTATAGCCATCGTACTCGAAACATATTATAGGCAAGTCACTTGCTGCCATGTCAAGTTATAATGTCTTCCGTTAAATGATAGTCTATGTATGATGGCTAGATGGTTATCGAGAAAATTTTGACAGTCTTATCAGAGCTATCAAACCATGTTTTGACTAAATATGTAGGATTTTTACAAATTTGGAGTAGTAACTTAATGGTCATCAGAATGCATTAGTAATAAGCAATTTCAGTTGTCGAAACCGTTGACACAGCAAAACGGTGCTTAAAATTAATTAATAATTATCAAAATTGTTAAAACTTATTGAGAACTTCTGGAATAGTCCTCTACATAAAAAGAAGTGAATAGTTGTGGCCATAGATAGCACGCCGTCAACATTTGCATTGGTTTTTGTAGTAAACAGATCAACTGCTAGTTCAATTATGGATTATCATCAGTTCGAGCTTGGTTTATTACGGAAACGTGTGTCTTTTGTTGCTTAACTTCCCAGCAAATTACAGGGTGATTCATAAATGGTGACCAAAAATGAAACCTCGTATTCTTTGGTTTTTAAGTTTTAAGTACTCGAAAATTAGGTTTTTTTCGGAAAACATCAGAGTAGTAATTTGTAGAAATTTGAAAGACGAATCCGAAAATATCATAAATCAATACCGTAAAGCAGCGGCGTACTATTTTATTTAGAAAAATATGACACCGATACCCTGTATCTCCGCCACTGGACGATGTAAATTTTAGGAAAAACCATCAGATTTTGCACAATGTTTACATAAATACATGTGCCCAATTACAAATTATTTCACTTACTAGTTTTTAAATTATTTAAGTTTAACAGCCTGTATCTTTTTAACGAAGAGTACTAGATAAAAACTTTATAGGAAAGACCCCTTAAAATTCCCCAAAGAATACGAGGTTTCACTTTTGGTCGCCTGTATATTAGTGAACAAATATTTAAATGAAGTTACTTATTTTTCTGGATCCATACTTTTGATTGTTTTATTTTTATGAAAATATGGTCTACCTATGTGTGTGTTAATAAGTGCGAATAAATATGCGAAAATTATACATCAATATAGTAACAATGAAATTAATAGACATGTTGGTAACATATTGAGTCACTGATGAAATCTGTAAGTTAATTGCATATCTTTATCTACAGTTATTTGGGTATCCCTTATAAACAAAGCCAGTGGCCCTATCGATGGAATCAGCTATTCGTAAAGTTTCGTATTATCGTGGTTAGTTGAGATTAAAATAACATTAAACAAAAAAAAAATATTACTGCCAATTGAGTTTTCGTACCAAGATTTATTTACTTTTCAGAAAAACGTAAATTCTAATAGTTTTTGAGTATCAAAGAATAAAACCATTTTCATCCTGTTATGGGTCTACTGTATTTTGTTTTCAAATTTATAGGGTTATAAAGTTAATTTTATAAAATTGATTTTGCTAATATCTTAAAAAGTGATCAACATACACTGTGTCCCACATAAGACGTTTGGAAGAATCAATAATATTTCGTATCATTGTGGTAAGTCAGTAAGTACTAAAAAGAAAATATTTCTACTAATTGAGTTTTCGCACCTTGGTTTATTTACTCTTCAAATATACTCTACAAGCTTGTAAACATCCTGTATAATAGGTTTTTTTTTTCACTTCTGTATTGACCGATTATTGTCAAATAATCAAGACAAGCCTACCTTGAAGTTTACTATATAATCCCTTAACAACTGAATTTTATAATGGGCGGTTACTGAACTCGAGTTGACGCAGGTCATTCTCTATTAATCTATTAATGTGCTTTATTTAGTAATACTGGGTGTTGCTAATTCAGAACTAGAATAACATGCTGTGTTAATAGATTTTTATGTAGAATATTGTCATTTGGATACATTCCAACAATTAAATCGGAAACACAAATTGATCTTCTTAAACTAAAACAGCATAGAAGCTTGAAACAAAATAAATAAAATTAGGCCAGGAAAATATTATGTACAATAACATATTAGTTTCCATGGTCATAAAAATGGGGGGGAAGATTGTTTACAGGGTGGTTAATTGTATAATTTTTACGTAAATTCAGGTTTCGCTTATAACTTTTTCCCGTTCATTTCCACGAGAAAACAGTAAAGTACTCTTTTTATCGTCTTCAAAAGACCTACAAAACTAGCCCTTGTGCGTCAAAAAATATTGATAAGATCAAAAGTTATAAACAGAAGAAGTTTATTTATGATTTTTGAATTAAACATTTATAAACTGCGTTATTATTACCAGAACGTTTTGGCATCGCGTCCTCTCATTCCTTATCACTTTCTAACAACTCACACGAAATCTGGAATCGGTAAGTTGAATAGTTTACTAAATGGCCTTATAAACAAATTAACTAATTATTAGTCTGAACGATCCCGAGGATCTTCCACAATCGCACTGATTGTTTTCATGGTAGATTTCAGTAATAATACATTGAAATCTATCATTTTTTTTTAATTTCAAATTTGCAACCTGGAAATTTTTTTTATTATTTAGCCTTAGTTGCAAAATGAAATATACGACATACGAGCGTGATATAGTTATATATTATTACATATTCGGAAAGCTTAAGAAAAGAGCTTTAAGTTAAAAAAAAATCGTCAAGATTCGTTGAAAAACGACGGAGTTACAGACTGTAAAAGTTGACGGCTCATTGTTAAACAAATTAGGTCGGTAGCGGCAAAAAAAAATACTGTCATAATCGGCAACCCCAGTACTTTCCCAGATCAAAATATTTTATTTATGGAAGCTTGTTAAGTGCATAAGAAATATTGTCAAAAGTCAGTGGGTCGCTTGATTTTCGGTGAGCTGTGGCGCGGCGGAAGGGTGGGGGAAGCGAACGACAGCGAGTCCGAAGAAAATGACGATAATATTCATAGTCCTGCCGTTAAATAAGCGAAGTTCGCTTGAAAATAATATATTTGACAGTATGTAACTCCGTTGTTTTTCAACGAATCTTGACGATTTTTTTTTTAACCTAAAGCTCTTTTCATAAGCTTTCCGAATATCTGATAATATACAACTATATCACGCTCGTAGGTCGTATATTTCATTTTGCAACTAAGGCTAAATAATAAAAAAAAAAACAGGTTGCAAATTTGAAGTTTAAAAAAAAATTATAGCTTTCAATGTATTATTACGAAATCTGCCATGAAAAAAACCAGTGCGATTGTGGAAGATCCTCGGGATCGTCCAGACTAATAATAATTAGTTAATTTGGTTATAAGGCCATAACTTGTAAACTATTCAACTTACCGATTCCAGATTTCGTGAGAGTTATTAGACAGTGATGAGAGGATGCTATGCCAAAACGTTCTGGTAATAATAACGCAGTTTATAAATGTTTAATTAAAAAGTCATAAATAAACTTCTTGTTCTCTTCTTATGTTTATAACTTTTGATCTACTCAATATTTTTTGACGCTTGAGGGCTAGTTTTGTAGGTATTTTGAAGACGAAAAAAAAAATACTTTACTGCTTTCTCGTGGAAATGAACGGAAAAAAGTTATAAGCGAAAAACGTGAATGTACGTAAAAATTATACAATTAACCACCCTGTAAACAATCTTCCCCCCATTTTTATGACTGTGGAAAATAATATGTTATTGCACATAATATTTAGCATCTATAGTGATAAATTCAGCTTGCCGAAACAAAAAGTCGCGTCCAACCCTATATTTCCTGGCCTAAAATAAGGTGTTGTCAACATGATGATGTCGCTAACATTAATACGAAACGGATTTAGAGGTAGTCCTGTGGTTTGGGTCACCCGGTGTATTCCGTTCCCGTTTTCAAACGACAGGAGCCGTTTCGTTCCCGCATAGATAAAATTTAATGTCGGTCCAGCTGCGACATATATGAGTAATATTTATCGGAAGCCCGTTTATTGTCATAAGCGTCTATATATCTTATGAGGTTTTATTATTCTTCACGATAAAACGACAGGGTTCTAATAAACTTCTTATCTTATAATAATATCTTTCGGCAAAACTGCGAGTAAAACGCGTGTAACAAGGCTATGACACTATTCTTTGAGAACGGACAACAATTTATTGAACCTACACAGATTTTTTTATATTCACTTATTAAGTTAAAAGATTTTGCAGAAATCTTTTTATAATTTTTGGTACCACCATTATTATTATTAAAATTAAATATACAGGGTGGCCAAATGAAAACGAAACAGTCATTTTCAGGAACTGCGTCAAGATTGTAGAAAAACGCTCAGACCCGTCCATTTTAGATTAAAGGGGGACAGTCTTTGCTGGTATTTTTGACTCCGCCACTTTCACCCCCAAGCAAGGGTAAGCATCACCCCAAAATATTTAAATAGCATTGGAGGTAGAGTAATATTTCTTTGGAAAGCTCTTACAATTCTCTTTACAAAAGACTTTAAATTTTATAATTCCACTCAATACTTATTAAGAATTTTGATTTTAAAGTTGAAACTTATGTACAAACAATTAGTAACGGTAAAAATGTCAGTCATTCGAGTTAAGGACGTCAATGGCATAAATTTAGTATTTCTTGCGTTACATTGGTTTTTGGCGATTTGTTATCACTTTCGTAAAAAAACACAATTGTAAAAAACAGAAATGAATGCTATACACACACAATGAACGTAAAATTAGTGGATTCCAAATTATTTTCTAGTATTATTTGGAAGCGTTGGTTGGTAGTTTATTTAATTGTGTTTTTGAAAATTAAACACTATGGTTTATTCCATTGCGGAAAGGGTAGATATCATTTCGCTTTACTTTATGAACAATAAATGTGCGAATAGAACAGCTCAGCTATTTAATGAACAACATCAAGATCGACATGTCAGGAGGAAGTATGTTCTAGAGTTAGTAAAAAAATTTCAAGAGACAGGGAACGTAGCCAATAAAAAACGAGAAATTGAAAAACCTATAGTTAATGAAGCTAGTGAAGTTGCAGTTTTGGGACAAGTTCATCTTGATCCTACATTAAGTACGAGGCAGCTGGCATCTGTGTCTGGGATCAATCGAACTAGCATACAAACCATTTTGAAGAAGAATAAATTCCATCCATACAAAATACATTTAGTCCAGGAACTTCATGAGGATGATTATGACCGCCGTTTGCAATTTTGCGAAATAATGAGTGAGCGAGCAGGGAACGATCCACAGTTCCTTTTTAACATCTGTTTTTCTGATGAATGTAGTTTTTTCTTGAACGGGACGGTAAATCATCACAATTGTCGATATTGGTCCCATTCAAACCCAAGAGTTTTTCACGAGGTGCATACACAGCAACCGGAAAAATTAAATGTATGGACTGGAATTTTCGGTGACCGGCTAGTGGGTCCTTTTTTCTACTTGCTAATTTGACTGGCCAAATGTATTTGCAATTACTGGAAGACGCTATTGACCCTGCCTTGACTGATATTATTGAAAATGTTCCAGAGTATGATGAAGGTCATTTGATTTTTCAACAGGACGGTGCTCCTCCGCATTATGCGTTAATTGTCCGTCAGTATTTGGACCAACGTTTTCTACGGAATTGGATTGGGAGAAGAGGCAGCATTGAGTGGTCTCCACGATCACCGGATTTATCGCCTCTTGATTTCTATTTGTGGGGATACCTAAAAAGTAAAATCTATAAAACACAGCCAGCGTCGCTGGAAGATTTGCGTCAAATAATCGTCGACGAATGCCGAACGATTCTAACAAAATCTTTATTGTTGTATGGAAGCCGGCTGTCATCAGTTTGAACATTTAATTAACTAAGTAGTAAGTAAACAACTAAACATAATTTAAATTTTAAAATGTAAATTTTTTTCAAAGTATTGGGCGGAATTATAAAATTTAAAGTGTGTTGTATAGAGAATTGTAAGAGCTTTCAAAAGAAATATTACTCAACCCCCAATGCCATTTAAATATTTTGGGGTGATGCTTACCCTTGCTTGGGAATGATAGTGGCGGAGTCAAAAATACCAGCAAAGAATGTCCCCCTTTAATCTAAAATTGACAGGTTTGAGCGTTTCTCTACAATCTTGACGCAGTTCCTGAAATTGGCTCTGTTTCGTTTTCATTTGGCCACCCTGTATACATAATATATTACGAATATTTATCAGAATTGTCAATGATGGTGATGTTAAAAAATTAATGCATAATTTCTAATGGAATTTTCAATATTTGGCGTCACCTATACTACTATTATAAAGAGGAAATAATAAAATAAAAATGTCTTTCATCGCATGCGCTGTGGAAACTATGAATGATAGAACAAAAAATGTCCTACAATATTAAAGAACATATCAACATCTATAAAAAATCTATATCTATACTAATATTATAAAGAGAAAAGATTTGTATTTTTGTATGTATATATGTTTGTTACGAATAAATTCAAAAACTACTTGACGGATTTCGATAATTCTTTCACCATTAGAATGCTACATTATCCCTGAGTAATATAGGCTATTTTTTTATATCAAAATGTTTAAAATAAATATCCACCCGTGCGAAGCTGGGACGGGCCGCTAGTATATAATAATCTCATATAAATATTAATCAATAATTCATATCATAATTAATTATTCTACATACATTTAATGTATTGTAAATTTCCAACTAACTGATTATTATGAATTAAATATTAAACTAGAAAATAAAAACTCAATTATATCTATACAAAAAATTTGATTTCCGTTGTCAGGGTTCGCCTTCTGAAGATGCATTGCTCGAAATGACTTTTAAAATATCAGCCATCAAAAAACAATTTGTATTTTAAATAACCTGCTTGTAATAATCATGTAAAATAAAAAATATACAGGCTGTCTTACGATGACGGACTATTATAATATTTCAAAGAGTACTTCGATTTGAATTTTGAAAATTTTGGTCCTAGGGTTTTCGGAGATGCTAGCAAACATAAATAAATTCAAATAACTAATAAAGGATTACCAGATAATTTGAAGATAAGTTGAAAAGAAAAGATAATTATTATTTGCAGTTAATAATAATAGCATCCCATTAGAACAAAATATTATTACAATTTTTTGTAAATATTCACTCATTATTTAGAAGATGCAACAGAAGTGAAACAACGCATTTTATTAATGTAATTATGAAAAAAATAAATAAAAAATATTTCAGTCTACAAAGAATGCTGCTAATAATTCTAATTCATGGTGAATTGGATATAAAATAAATTCAAAATATCTTCATTCGGATATTTTTTGCATTTTTCTTGTCTAGCAAATACTTGATATTTGTAGAATACCGAATGACAATACCAATATGTGCCTTTCAAGGAACATTTGATGATATTTTTAAAGCAATATTCTTGAGAATGTAAGAAAAATGCAAATATCTGAGAAAATCGAAATTGTAACTCCTACAATGCCTATATAGGTGAAAAAAGAATTTGACTTTCTATAATATGGTGCAAAAAATACACGGCGTTCCATTTGAATTTAAAAAGTTTTGTTGGTTTTAAGCTTTCAAAATGTAACGTAAAAAATTGTTCACTTGGTATAATTTTCTTCAGTTGATTTTGATAGAGGACAGTAGTACATCTTATGTTCTTTATGTGTACCGAAAAGCAAGTGAAAGCTTCCAGAACGTAGAAAGATATAAGAAATTTTCGAAACGCTTGCATGTGTCAAAATTTTTATAAAATATCGATTATCTCGAAAACTGTTAGATTTAGGTACAGGAAGTTGTTGGTAATGCAATAATATATAGGGTGTTCCATTTAAAATAACGACATTGACAGCTACTTCCGGTATATCCGGAAGTGCAACAACATTATTTTATTTAAAGAGTACCCGAAAACCCCAAGCCTAAATTTTCAAAATTAAAATCGAAGTAGTCTGTCAGCCTGTATATAAACGAGTTCAAGTACTTTTGAAAAGTGTAGTAAATTAGCCAGTAACAAGAGAAATGTGGCTAAATAAAACTACAATATTGTGATAAATAATTGATAACAAACTTTGCTAAAGTATTCGTCTAAGTTATTACATGCATATTTATGAGCTACTTACGAAAACGAGGTAGTAAATAATCGATAATACAAACGCGAAAAATAATATTCAATTATATTTTAGGTATTTAACAATTAAGTCAAATTGCTTATTAAGATGTAATCAACTTCTTAAAAATAAAACTGATATTAAAAATATTAGATAAAGAAACTAATATTATTTAGGTTTTGTTTTAAATATCTTTCTCCTTCTAAACAGAGAAACAATTACAGATAAACTCAGTATTTATAAATATTATAGCTTTTCCTTTACACCTACTTTACTTTAGATTTACAAAATAATTAAAAGATTTCTGTTTGGATCATACACATTAGTTAGGTTAGGTGATATTCTTGTGATACTAATAGCTTCTTTATACATATTACACTAGCTACAATCATTATAATGTAGTGTGAGTGTATAAAACAAGTTTCTATCGAACGATTTTCTTTTCTTTTATCATAGGAAATATTTTACAGCGACACATTGACATGCATCAGATATAACCTGATATCATTTGATAATAATTTATGTGGAATTGTAGTACATGAAATTCCATAGCAACCGTTTGTATCATCTAATTATTTTATTTTATTACACACATTAGATAAACACTGACATGAGTTAGTGAAAATTCTGTACAATTGTATTGGGTATTTTTTTAAACTATTTTCAGGTATTTTTGTACTGAAACTCAAAATATTAAAGAAAAAAATTGAATCTGCAAAATTTATAAAATTTGTATATAATTTTTAAAATGTTGATAATTTTTTAAATAATTTCTATTCCCTTTTCCTACACCTTCTAAATTTCTAGTGATATTTTTATATGTATTCAAAAATGCATGTTTTTTTCTATATTTCATAATATAGCAATAAATATGTTTGTTTTCGAAGTATTTATAGTGAATGTATGTGTATGATCAATAAATATACCTATTTCTAATAAATCTGACCAATTATTTTAAAACAAAAAATGTAATATGTAGACGTCTCGAGCAATGTGTACATTTCTAATATATCTTACTATTTTTCGTAATGCTATAGTAATTTTCATAATTCTATCACTTTGCTTAACGTAAACGTGTTCAAAATTGTTTGAAACATAAATATTTTATAAGTTTGAATACCAGCAATTTGCCCCCATAATTGTATTTACTTTGATAGATCATTATTAACACGCCGTTTAACCTACTAACCTATTACTCGATGTATGGTTATCACTATTTAATATTTGTTTACAATAAGTGCTCTGTAGGAGTCTATAACTGAATAATTGATTTTTATTAAAAATAGTCACGTAAATATCACGAATGCTCCGAGACAATCACCTTAAACATTTAAATGAGTGAAATATGTACAGCATCCGTGTAAGACACAAGATTGAACCGAGAGTAAGCTGCAAACGAGTGTCATTGTCTGATTTTGATTGCATTTCTGTGACTGCCCTTGCAAAATACTCTAGATTAACGAAAAATATATAAGAGGGGGCCCTAAAAGAGCAGCTGAAGGCAAAACAAAAATATAGGAAAGAAGAAAAGCAGATCTACAAATAAACAACAACACTAGCCATTTACCTTTTTTGTGTTAAAATCGAAATCAATCGCCAAAAAACAAGAAAAAATCAATGAAGTTAAGAAAGATGAAACACACAGTTCACAGAGAGGACACAGACACAAAAGTCATAAGCATGTAAGGTGTACAGTTGATCGGACACTATAATTATAAAAACAGTTTGTTAATAAGTAGAAGGAAGTAGGCTAGGCCCTGTTTTAGGGTGACGAGGGGGTGCCCAACTGACAGTAAATAGGGGGGTGGTTACATCTCAAACGAAGCCGTGGTGCGCGAGTCTCGGGTTATACGCGGCCCGGTCTCTCTCTACCGCCCTTGTACGGGGGCGGCGCGATATGTAGGTCACCGTAAAATAATGGAAACATCACTGTATGAGCACCATATCGTCCGTTTACTTTTAAACTACTGAATATTATTTCTTTGGGTAAAAATAGAAAATACTCACCTAAGAGGAGCCATTTGGGCTTGACTTTCATACGAGAGAGGGCGGAAAAATTTAGATACAAAGTATTGAAAAGCAATTCAAATATAATTGGGTAGTTTTATTTTAAGTTGTATTGAAATATAGGGAAAATGTACTCAACATTATTTTTTATAGTGAAAGTCCATTCTTCTGTTTTTGTCCGAAATAAACTTTTCAATCACTTTTTCATTAAAACTTGGTATTTCTCGCAAAATTGATTTTTTAATAGATAGCACTGCAAGTGCTACAATGAAATTAAATCAATTTTAAAACACAAGAAACAATGTAAGTAACAAAATTTTATATCACACCTGAACAAATTACGTTTATTAAGAAAAAAACGGTGAATAGTTGTCATTTGGTTACAGTTAGATTAAACATAGCCCAAACAAAGTGCATAGTAAGTGTACGCTATTCTCTCTCTGTGTTTCACTGCGCGACGATAACCATGACCACCGCTGTAAACACTTTACAGATGTAGAGGCGAGCTACGAGGAGCAAGTCGAGTTAAATTGACTGCAAATTACAAATCTAACATTTCCTTTTTAATGTGTTTCATAAAGCGAATCTGTATGATTATGCATATAACAATGTAAACTAAATTTTAAATGAAATTTTTTTTCTACTAAAATTTGTATAGGGGGTCCCTCCGCACTAGCCGCCACTGGTCGTTCCATGAAATGAGTTTAATATTTCTTAAGTTACGTTCTTATACAGGGTGTCCCGTTTTAATGTCCCACCCCAAATATCTCGAAACCCGAGCAGAATGAGGAAAAATCATCATCTGACACTTCAAACAACATGACGAACGAAACTCGTGAAAAACTCGGGAAAAAATGCATTTTCGAAAAAAAAGTTTCCTGCAAAAAGTTTGTATTTTTTCCGTAGAATACGATCCTGCAATAAAAAATAGAGGTTTTCATTTGAAAAATCGAAGTTGACCCTCGTTTGACCTTGAAAATCGACTTCAAGGTCATTTTCAAGGTCACCATCGTATGTCCCCCTTCGAACCCTATAACTTTTGTCTACAACATTCTTCCTCATTCTGCTCGGGTTTCGAGATATTTGGGGTGGGACATTAAAATGGGACACCCTGTATGTGATACATATAAATTAACAGTTAACTGTCTTAACCTAACTTTACGTAGATAGCATATTATTATTATATCACAGAAAACAAAAAAAATCTCAATCTTTCTAGGTCATAGCCAACTACGACTTCTTATACTTTAGTATTTTAAATTAGAAGTCAATTTTATGGAAGAAAATGTATCTCATTTGTCTTAGATAAGTATGTTCCTAGGTACTGTTTATTTAATTAGTCCTTAGTTGAAGAATTAATTCAAACTTTATCGGGTTTTCGAGAATTTGAAAAAGTATTTGGTAACTCATTATCACAATCAACTATTGATTATAAATATTGAAGGATAAAGATGTCACTAAAAAAATGCGTGTAAAATAAAAAAAGCTGTTGAATTAATGGGTTTAAATAATATTTCATATTATTTAACTTTAGTACAATTATTATTCAGAAATTTATATTTTACTCTAAGAATATGTCGTTTACTGCATTAATAAATCTTCTTAAATTTTTTGAGGTTATTTTTCCTTCTCTTAAGTACATCGTAACCTGTCTTGGAAAACTATGTATGTAAAAAAGATATTCTAGATTTTTTCTTCTTAAAAATAGTTTGTAGTTTTCTTATTTCTTAGTAAAATTACACTTTAGGTGATTCAGACCTTATTAAAAAAAAATTGATTGTACAGTTGACCCTTACAAATACAATTTTGTAAAAAAAAATTAAAAGGGGCAGTTCGAAAATGATTTAAAAATACAATGGAAACTATGCCACTGTAAAACCTGACCTTGCACAAAGCAAAGCATGCAGTCGGGTACCGGCACAGCGGCAAAGTGTAATAAAAAGTGAACGGACAAAAAATGTAAAGAATTTCTTTCCTAAGGAAAAAAATAAATATAATCTTATAACACCTATTTTATATCAGCAAATTCAACTGATTTTGCTGCTATTGTTATTATTAATTAATGAAATTAATTTATGGCTTTAATTAATAAAATAATTTGACATACCTGATGTTACAACAATCGTTCAAACTGATGTGTATACACATTTGGGCCCGTCGCCGTCGTACCCAGTTTCTACGAACTAACACAAATGTTGTCTTGCTTCACCATAACAGAAATACTTCACCATAACACAAATGTTGTTTTACTGTGTAAACACTATAGCAAAAACGTGAATACTAAAATCGGATTTCATTATTTGCACACAATACACAACGCGAATAACGCTAGAATCTACAGTACAGCAGCGATGTAAGGGTTTTAAATACTACAACTTCAATCATTTTTTTCTCGGAAACTATAAGAATTTTTTTACGACATTGACTCCATTATTTTTTGGATATGTTGTGAATCGCCCTATTTACATATTTCGGTAATGTAAATTTTCATTTTGGGGAATTACAAAAAAGTGCAAAATTCCATGCTTAATGTAACTTATAGTGTAATTTTACATTACCTACAGTGGCGTCAAAATAACCAATGATCTAGTGTATAATTTTACACAAAATTTTTATTTAAACGTACTTAACCATTTGCGAAGATTAAGCCAGTAATCCATGACCTGCTGCAACTTTATTTGGAAGTTATTTTTCGGAAAGTCACTTCAGGCTTTTCTTTTTCGTTTGGCTATGTAATCTCAATCAGAATGAATTAAAATCCCACTACATGTCAAATTTTATTAGTTTTCAATACTGAATATTTCTTTTGTACAGGCTTAAAATTTTAAAATTAAGTTTATTTTTCAGTTAAAACTACTTAATTGACGAATAACGAACCTACCAATTATAACTGATAATTAACAGATTTTGCTTTTACACAAAATAACTTATAAACAAATACGTATATGCTATAAATACTTAATGGACTTAGTTTTTCTCTATGTTGTATAGTTTGTCAGAGAATTGCAAAAAAACAATAAAAAGTAGAATTCCTACGACTTATAAACAAATTATACGTTTTAAATAATTTGACACACATAGGTATCTCCTAACTAGATAACACTTAAAAAAGAAGCTAAGTTTGCTAAGTTGTTTTTTTCATAGCCAATATTAAGTATATTTTGAAGCATTTCAGCTGCTTTGTTACGAGGATCTATGATTAAATTTTCATATCAACTATGCTCGCACTACTCCTGTTGATATTACAAACTGATTAGACTTAAATCGCTAGAGATTGTGACAGATTATGTTGGATCTAAAGTTTAAATATTTTCACTATTTATAAAGCACTGTTTGTTAACCTATATTTACTCTACGAACTACATTTTAAATTAACAAGAATTACATATTTCATGAAGCCTCAAATATTTACTAACTGAATTTATCTCAAAGGGATCAGTAACTAGGTACTAATTAATTGAACATTACCCATTTCATTGCAAATTCATTACATCAAGATAACCAGTCTAATGCAATTTATGTTCATCTGATAAGAGCTCTTTACATGCATATTGGATGCTAAATAGATTGATATTGCGTACCCTGTCCTGCAACGAAAACAATTTTATGAATTTTGTAAATTAAATAGACCATACATAATATATATTCAATATCACAACTATGGATTTATTGATTTTAATACATTGAAATGAGTTCCACAAGGTTTAGTTGTAGAGCTACTTTTATCCAGGAAAAATGCCTTGTAAAAAATCACTGTTTTCTTCATTTTGTGCAAGAAAAACAATGTTCTAAGTAATCATATACAGGGTAGGAAAGTACCGATGGTCTCTCTGAAGTTACGTGAGAGCGATAAAGTAAGCCATAGAAATCCATGCGATAGAGAAGGATGGCTATAATGAAGGCCTCTCATAGTAACCGCCCGTTTCGCCCTTCCACAAATAAGATCCACTTCTTATCGGTACTTTCCTACACTGTATAAAAGTATTTTTGTATATATACACTAATGCAAAAAATTAAAGGGTCGTACAGAGAATTGAAGGGCAGTTTCGAAAACTAGAAAACATTTACTATGACATGCTGCCGCAAATCTTTTACATGAATTTAAAAAACCAGGAAAAATGTTAATTTATGGTTTTTTAGAAAATTGACGGCTAAATTAGAAATATTCACGAAATGACTAATGTTAAGCATGACTTTTACAGTTCGATATACCCAGAAGAACCCTGTGAAGTTTCATCTCGATCTAGCGAACCGTTTCTTTGTTTAAAACAGTTAAACTTTTGAAAAAAATTAAAGAGTCACGTTTTTGGAGGTTAAACACTTCATAACCATGATTAAAATGGAAAAAATTTTTTTTTAGGTTTTCTCACTTTTTTATTGCAAATGACGTTTAAATTGATAAAAAAAAATTACGAAATTTTTGAAGTTTCTTTTTTGTTTTTTTTTTTGGAAAACCTTCTGGACATTGAAGAAAACAAAATCCAATTGTTTCCAGCACGATTCGGCTTTATCGTCATATGCTTCTGTTCATCAACTTTTAATAAAATAAAAAAAAAGGTTGATGACCCAAATCACATTTCGACTCCGATTCATACCGCTTTTTGAGACAAATTTCTAATTAATTTTTTCAAAACTACCCTTTTTCTTTGAAAAAAATTCGAAAAAAAATTTTTTTCATCAATTTAAACGTTATTTGCGGTAAAAATGTGAGAAAACCTCAAAAAAACCGTTTTTTCCATTTTAATCACAATTATGAAGTGTTTAAGCTCAAAAAACGTGACACTTTAATTTTCATCAAAAGTTTGACTGTTTGAAACAAAGAAACGGTTTGCTAGATCGAGATGAAACTTCACATGCTTCTTCTGGATATATCGAACTGCAAAAGTCTTAATATTAGTCATTTCGTAAATATTTCTAATTTAGCGGTCAATAATTTTCTAAAAACCATAAATTACCCCTTTTTTTCCTGATTTTTAAATTCGTGTGAAAGAAAAAAAATTTTTCCGAAAAGTTATAGGAAATTTATTCCAGTTTTCGAAACTGCCCTTTAATTCTCTGTACGACCATTTGTCGCCGAGATATCGATGATTGAAGACAAAAGAATCTTTTTCCATTAAAAGTTCGACATTTTAATGAAAAATGGTCGTATCAAAATTTAAAAAAAAAAGGAAATTGAAACTGAATAAACAAGCTATCTGGTCCATGCAATGGTTTAGCTGAAAACAAATTTTCCAAGTTCGTGGACTAACAAAAAAAGAACTTTAGCAAAATTTTTTGTCGCGCCATTTCTTAGAATTGCATGATAACCATAGCTTCTAAAAAATGTCGAACCAAAGATCTAAAAACTAGAATATTAGAGCTTCAAAATGCTTTATTTTATTCCCGATACGACCATTTTTCACCTAAATACAGTCAAAAATCACGGAAAGCAACACGCATTGGCTTTTTCGTAATTAATAACAGAAAAAGGAATGGAATTAGGGTAGAGCAAGTGCCCTAACGTGCCCCACCTTGTCTACGCCATTTGCTGACGATTTTCAACAGTGTTTTTGTTTATAGACTACTTGCGTTTTATTTCACGATTGAACACTCATTCTTGTTTGTGTTGCTTTTAACTTCAATTAATTTAATCATTATACGAAGAAAATAATTGTTTCAAAAATACATATATTGAATTTATATCCAAATGTAATGTGACTTTAATATATTGGTAGATTAATACATTTTCCTTAATAAATAAGGAAAACTATATTTTCCATTAAATTTATGTGGCATTCGCCTAAAGCCAAGCTGCTCTTCCAACATAAACACAAAAAATAACACCCCGCACAATTTTACCCTGAAATCACAGGGTTGCATTTTATCAGAGCCCCGGACATAAAATTTTACGTTGCCAGTGCATCTCCTACATATTTTTCTTCTATCTATGAAAACCCCGAGGCTGTTATGGCTTAAATAAATCCGGTTTTGGGTAACAACGGGGAACGAGATGGCTTTATATGCAGATATCTAGGAAAAGCGTCCCACAATTTTTTTTATTACTACCATCAAACGAATTTGAAGTTTTGTTGTTGTTGTTTGCTTAGATATAAAGATTAATAAATGTTTCATGCGCGATTTCATGTCATATAAAATTAAATATAATAAATTAAACTAGTGTAGTTAAATTAGACAATGGTTCTCAATACTGGAATTAGATCAAAAAACCTGAAAATTTGAAAAAAATTATTAGTAAACATTTTATTGGACTTTATGAGGGGGTAGGGTATGTAGAATGATAATATCAAAAAAGTAATTCGAAAGAATGGACGCTAAGTTGGCAAATTACGAATAAGTGACAAATTTACGTGGTTTTTCACTTTTTCTTACTGCCCACGAAAATCTAGACGACACACTATAGGCATAAGAGTAACTAAATAAAGTTACTCTTATGACTATAGGTATAGGTAATTCATTTGGACTATAGGTAATTCATTTGGCCTCGTAGAAAAAAGATTAAAAATAGCGTCTTAAAGCTTAAGTGGAACAGATTAAGGGAAAAATAATAACATTTCATCAGCACTCCATTTACACCCTCAAAATTGAGCCCCAAAATTATAATTTTGGAAAAAAATTACATTTTTTGCTCCATCGTTTGAACATTTTTTTTTCAAATGAAACATTTTTTTATAATTTTTGAAATGAGGAATAAGAATCCTTGTTTAAATTGAGCTAAAAAAATTTAGAACCCTTAAATTTACGAATATTTCAGTTTATGATGTTTTTAGCTCTGATTTCCGCTCTTATGCATCGATTTGCTTGAAATTTGTACAGTAGGTGGGGAATAGCTCAAGAAACAAAATACACCCTATGCTGATATATATTTTTACCCTGGGGATGGTTTATACCCCTTTGTATGATTTGAAAATAAATATTGTCAAAGTAATCCCGGGAATCGATCAAGTAAAAACTGTTTCATAGGTGCAATTTTTTTGATGAACCAATACTTTTTGAGTTATTTGCGATTGAAATCTCAATTTTTCAATTGAAAATTTGAGTTTTCTATTCAATTTTTTCATACGATAGAGCAAAAAATGTAATTTTTTCCCAAAATTATAATTTTGGGCCTCAATTTTGAAGATGTAAATGGGGTGCTGGTGAAATGTGATTATTTTTCCCTTAATCTGTTCCACTTAAGCTTTAAAATGCATTTTTTTTTATCTTTTTTCTACGAGGCGCTACTCAATTTTGTCCATATCTATATCCAAATGAATTATAGTGCGACATATCGGAATATTAGTTATTTTATGTTGTAGGTAATTAAATTACTTACAATTTAAGGTACCAACGGTAATTTTTCACTAATTTGTTAACTATAAAATAAAGGTCGATGAATATAGAGCAATGGATATTGATGAAATTTATGGAAAAGACGATCAATTCAATGACCATGTGTGCTAAACGCTGATTCAATTGACCGTGAAATTGTTGCTCCAGCGTTTATTAATTAATTTATTTTGTTTTTTTGCAACTAATTGTTTATTTACTTAATTAATTTTAGAAGTTAATATCGTAGTTATAGGTTCCAATTGATCCAAAGAAACGTATCGAAATAGAAAAATTTCAAAAAGTTGAAATTAAGTTGTTCTTTATAACTAACAAAGGAGGTGCAAAAAGGTAGGATGTGCAAAACAGCGTTATAAACAAACTGTCCCAGGGTCATGAAAAAGCCGCTCGGGAATTCGCTCTTTTTGCATTAAATAGAGCTTATTTTTACGGTAATTTGAACCAGGATTTTAGAGACAATTAAAGAAAGAATTAGAGTGTTATTTCCAAAAAGTTTTACATTGATAGTTTATGTAATAAACGCGCTAGCAGCAGTAAAAGTAAACGTTAATGAACGGCCTACATATCAAGATGTATGTCACAAATGTTATTAAAATTATTCAGCATTGGAAATAAAGGAAAATTGAATAAAACATTTGAATTTACATTATACTGATGACACCTATGGTTTTCAAATTTAAAAACTTCAGAAACGTACTCTGAACTAAATCTGAAGTAGTAATGTGAATATTATAACACGGACACCAGACGAGACTAGGATATTCTAGCGTGACGCAAGTATAACAAGAAAATAACGTTTTAAGAGCAAACACATTATCAAAACAAACAATTTGTCATGATAAATACCAACGTTTTGAAGTCTGAACCTGTCACATATTCGATATGAATGGAAAAGAACTATTTCATGTTGAATTACACTCTAAGGTAATATTTGGGGTTTATAGGAAATCAAATACGCTTACGCGTAAATGTGTGTAACGTTCATGCTTAAAATACTTACGTTACACTACGTGTCTATATTTTCCAAGTATTGAATTAACATTGGTAAAACTAATATTCATGAACAACTTAAGGTCTACAGCAAAAATAGATATTCACATTCTGTTATAAAAGGTAAGTCGTTTATAAACAATAAAAACAACAACGGCCCAAGGTTGGATCCCTGGGGAACGCCATGTCTAATTACGTAGTCAAACTGATGACCAAGTAACATACTGATATCTATCCTGTTGCAAATAAGATTGAAATAATTCTAAGAAAGCTTCACTAAAACTGAAATAGTATAGTTTTTTAATTAAAATGTTATGGTTAATTGGAAATATGTTGGAAATATGCAAATTCGTTCTTCGGACCTAGTGACGATTTTCTATGGATTAGTTTTAGTGTAGAAACTTCCAAATCCCATTATGAGATGCATTAACCTTACGAAAAATTTATATGACGCTAGTCGTTAGTTGTTCTTCAACAATGTTCAGAATTTATTCCTCAAGTTTATTAAAATATTAATCATAAACTCCATAACAGCTAAACTAATAGTCATACTTCAAAAACTCAAACCGAGAACAAAAGCAATTAATAAAATGACGCAATAAATGAAAATGTTAGAAATAACAGCAAGCACTGATTTGTTTCTGTGCGGTATTACAAACGTATGATTAATAATTACCCTGTCAGAAATCTCATTACTTCTAAATGTGGTGTTGTACAAAGTGATTTTTGTGAAACGCATTATTTTGGTATCAGCTATAACCCCGTTAAATTAAAACCCCGCATTCGAAAACATTTTGTATATTAGTAGTAATTAGAATGCTTGGTCAAATTTTAAACCCTGATTCTACACAGAAAAAAAATTATACTGAGTGAAGAAAAATAAGTTGTTGTTATTAAGCTCCTGCGAACTTCTTTTTAATCCTATGGCAGACAAAAATTATTTTACTTCAAAAGCATCAAAATAATTTGAAATTTTGTTAAAAATAGCTAAAATGAAAAAAAAATATTTGATTACATGTTTAGTTCATTTATTAAACCAAACCTAACTTTTACAAAGTTTTCCTGATTAAAATTTAGCGATAAGTTTGGGTAACCGTCAATTAACTATTTACGATGGTGTAGCAACTAGAAGACGATTTGTTGACAATGAGATTATAGAATATCTTAATTAATTAAAATGTAAGCATCAAATTTGGTATACGTTTTTGAGTACATGTAACACATGTGACTACACAGATTCATAAAAATACTGCTAGTCCAGATGGTATATGTTTCAAAAAGCCATATTTAGGTGAATCGTATATCCACGGAGATTTTTGCCTTTTTGGCTTTCAAATATCACTAGAAATGAAAATTTTTCTATGCGCATAAAAAAAACGTGCGCTTAACTTTTGGCGGCACAATATGTTAAAAAAATTTGAAAAATGTCATATTTTTCTTCCTATTTAATTATGTATCATTTCAAAAGTTAATTTTAGGCGAAAATGGAAGAGGAAAAAATGTTTGTAATTAAATTTTATACAAAACAAGACTAGTTACAAATCGAATGAATCATTATTATTATGGAAAAAATTGAAAAAATCGCAAAAATGGGGTTAAAAAACAATACTTCTTAAGGAATTTTTTTGGGGTATTTAAATTGGGTATAGGACCTTTATACTTGGCTCAAGAAAACTTCATGTTATGTAGAATCATCACACCAAATTTCATCAAAATCGGTAAGATAGATTTTGCATAATAATTTTGCAATCCAGATTTTGAAAAAAAATTTGCAAATTTTCAAAATACCCCAAAAAAATTCCTAAAAAGTATTGTTTTTTACCCCATTCTTGCGATTTTTTCGATTTTTACCATAATAATCATGATTCATTCGATTTGTAACTACTCATGTTTTGTAAAAAATTTAATTACAAACATTTCTTCCTCTTCCATTTTCGCCTAAAATCAGCTCTTGAAAAGATACATAATTAAATGGGAAGAAAATATGACATGTTTCGAATTTTTTTAACATATTGTGCCGCCAAAAGTTACGCCCACGTTTTTTTTTATGCGCATAGAAAAAATTTTCATTTTTAGTGATATTTGAATAGAAACTTAATCAGTGCAAAACACAAAATAGACGTAGAAAGAAAGAAATAACTTTAAGAAACAAGTCATTTTCATCAAGCACTCCGAAGGGAACAGAAAACTATTATGTCCACGTCGTTGTTCCTATAGTTACGCTAGAAGTAATTTATTCACCAGCCATTTACATTTCAACAGGTACCAATTTTCCAGTTATTGGAAATTTGCCAAAAGAATGAATGAGTATTTACATAAAACGTGTTATTTTTTACTGCAAACACTTTGCAGAATCATGGGTTCTCATTTGGAATTTATTTATTATTTTATGATTAACAAAAGAAACTAAATTGAACATCAGCTGTTAACTTTTTCTATTTAAAATTATAATTTGAACAATTTTGAATTGTTATTCTTAGAGTTTCAAGAAACACCTTGTAGAGTTTTCGACAGTCGAATTAAAGTCAGAAATAGATAGAACATTATTCTAAAAAATCTAGTTCTATTAACTTAATAAGATCAAAAGTTAAAAAGCGAGTTTTTTGTATGTAAACATAAGATTATGCCGTGCAAACAAATGCGAATCATTGGCTGCTACCTAGTTATCGGCCGGCCCCGGTAACAGGCAGTCGATATCGCGCCCGATTTCGAATTTGGCCATTTTAACATGCTGTATAACATAGCGGGGACGCGCAGATTCACTGCGAACAATCTCAAAGAATTTGTCAATGGAATTTAACGGGTTTATTATTTTATTGTGGAACGTCGGCACAGGCTATGCAAATGTTCTAAGTGACCGGCGACTTCGCCAAAAATTAAAATACCTACGAAATCTTCAATGGAGAATTTACTCACGTACTTTTGTTTAATCGGATTTTTTGTACAGTTTCGAATTGGGAACGATATTAAAACTTAAAAAAAACTTTCCCACAGTACGAATTTATATTAAATCATATTTTATTCAAAGCGAGTCAGATTTTTTTTACATAAATATGGTTTTTCAAATAAATACTATTTCCAGAACTGCTCCCTTTTCCAGATACAGGATAACCAAGATTAAAAAACATTTTTTATAGAGGGTGTTTTCTAAATAGTCCTAAATTTTCAGAGGAGGGTAATTTTTCACGTTATTTTATGAAATAGGTTTATATTAATATGTCTAAAAATGTCCTTTCCAAAATACATTGTAGGTAAGTTTAATTTTTTCCGTTTTTTTTTTTAATATGGGATATGGGATAATCAATAATGAATGTTTTCAATTTTCCAAACTTTGAACGATTAGACTTCCTATTAGAGGCAATATTTTAGTGAAAACCAGAGTTTAATCACCTTACTAGGGGCGTACGTGTTAGCAACAGTGTCTCATTATTAAAAAAAATTGTACACGCCACTTATATTTTTAATGTTGTAAGTATTTTTTGCAATTCTCATTGATTTCCTGACAAAAGATGTCTGTTAGGATTATTTTATTTGAAACTTAGGTCTACATAAAAATGCTGTTTTATAAAAAAATAATACAATAATGTACGTACATTCAATAAATTAATGAAACAGCTTTTTACTCTGTGTTGAAGTAACACATTTTTCAGATTTTAGCAAAATTCCGGAAAAATTATTGAGAGAAATTATAACAAATAAACATACATTCTCATAGTATCAATAAATTTTAGAAAATAAATAATAATAATAAAAAATAAATAATAATAAACTTGAGGGTTAGCGCTGATTTTCTAAGTGTTTGCCTTCATATTACCAACTACCATACTCCATATCTTAAAGAAGCTACACTTTTCTTTATTTCAAAATTATTAATTCGAATTTCATTTGCAGCTTCCTTAAAGATAACTTCCGAAGTTTTATGTTATTTTTTATTTATTCGTGCTACAACAATCCTAAATGTCGTACCTATTCAATCTGACACTTATTATCTAGAATATTAATGTTAAATTTTAGGCAACTATTAGAGAACGATGTTGACAAAGTATGAGAATCTTGAAAATTTTAAAGAATGAGTACACCTTTTTACGTTATAATTTCAACGATATAATTTTTGGGAAATAATTTCTATGCTCACATAGATATCTTTCATAATAAAAAAATTTCGAACGAAATTTACGAAATAAAAAAATTAACTTTGAGAGCTCGAAAAGGGTTGCATATATTATGACAAAACATTTTTTTTCATTATGAACTGAAAGATATAAACAGACTTTTATAAGTGATACCATTTTTCATTTTAATTTGATATACATACTAACATTCCAGTTTCAAACAATAATGCTGTAAATTTGGTTACAAAATTATTTTAAAAATATACAGTGTGTATCAGCAAAATGGAATAAAATCAATAATAAATAAATGGGGGCGTGTAACAGAGTGTGTCATGTAACAGTGGTCAATACCAACTTTCTTATTTTAAATATAACACCCTGTATATTATTAAATTTTTAGATTCTTCAGAAAATTCTAGACATATTTCATGTACAATGTCCTATACGTATCTTCTACTGTTTTGGCAATATTAAGTGTTTTCAAATTTATTGCAAAAATTAACATTAAAACAAGAAAATTATTTGATTACAGAAACTCGCTACATCACACTCAAAAACTAATAAGTAATACTGCTCATTTATTGATAATGTAAAAAAGCAAAAAAAAACATGAATGTCAACGTAGGAGAAGGTCAAAATGCTCGCCGCGAACGTCTTGGCAACAACCTAATCTTAAATAACGAGCGTTCAAATAAAAACGTGGTCAAGTTGGTTCTGAAAATTTGGACGTAGGGCGTAGCGTATAGCAAATGAACTTAAACGTCATCTGTCAAAGCGCTGTATCGCCGCTATCAATTTGAATATTTTCGTTTTAAAAAGCGTTTAAAATGGTGTTTTCTCAAGAACAAAAAGTGTTTATCATAGAGTCCTACTTTAGAAATGGACGCAAGATTGATGGAATATGGAAGTATTCTATTGAGGAATGTTTCATAGAATTTCAAAATCAATTTCCCGGCGTTGTTGAGTACAAAATTTTTCAAAGTGCAGTTCAGCGTTGTGTTAATGTTTTTCGTGAAACGGGCAGTGTAACAAGAAAAGAAGGAAGCGGCCGACCTAAAAAGCGGACTGAAGAATTAAAAGAAAATGTCCAACAAATAATGGAAAATGCGCCAAGAACTTCTGTACGTGTTTTATCA